>NC_058133.1:177625465-177663796 GCF_016433145.1 Gracilinanus agilis
CAAGAAAACCCTAAAAAGTGTCACTGAGTCAGACACGCACCACCAAAATGACTGAACAAAAAAATATGACAGGCATTATGTTAGTCTCTGGAGAAATAAAAACAAAAACCAAAACAATTCTTGATCTCAAGAAGCTCACAGTCTATGAGAGAGAGAGAGAGAGAGAGAGAGAGAGAGAGAGAGAGAGAGAGAGAGAGAGAGAGAGAAACAGAGAGAGAGAGAGAGAGAGAGAGAGAGAGAGAGAGAGAGAGAGAGAGACAGAGACAGAGAGAGAGACAGAGAGACAGAGAGACAGAGAGACAGAGACAGAGAGAGAGAGAGTGGTTACATATATAGATGTATAAATGTAGGGACCAGACCTGCTATTTCATTTACATTGAGAAATCTCAGATAAGGACACTCCCTTTTCCAGTAAAGGCTGGAGATGTTTTCTCTGCAACTTTTCATTTTAGAGAATTTCCTTGATCAGTGGGGAGGTTAAATGAGGCACTCAGAGTGATGCAGTCAGCATGTAAGAGGCAGAACTTATTTATAAACCCATGTTTTTCCTGGTTTCAAAGTTAGCTCTCCCTCCACTATGGCACATTTTCTCTCATAGATCGTAAAGTACTGTTGCAAGAGATGTCATGAAGATAAGGCTGAGGAGATGTGGCAACTGGGTGGATATGTGTGGTAAATGAAGACATGAGGGGTAGAAGATGACCTCAATTCACTTCAGCTAGAATTTTTGTTTATTCAGGTATTGCCAAAGAGAAACAAAATTGACCTTGGGCAAAACGGTGAAGTGGACAGAGCAGGCTGTCACCTTCTTCCCTTTCTTTCTCTGAGCCTTTTTCGCTCCCTTCATTCTGAGTTGAAGCTGACAGTAAAAACACTTCTGGAATTGTGTTTTCCCCACCTGCCAGGTCTCAGAGATAGAAGATTTGCAATATTTGTGAACAGAAGAATGGTGATGCTTTAGGAAAAGGGGAAATTCAGAAAGGGAGTGGTTTGGGAGCAAAGATAAAAAGCTCATTTTGGACATGTTGAATCTGGCATGTCTATGGGATATCCAGTGTGAACTGTCCAGCAGGCAGTTGGTGATATGGGACCAGAATTTAGGAGATAGATTAAGGCTAGGAATAGAGATGTGGGAGTCATCAACATTGAGAAGATACAGAGGTCCACATGAGCTGATGAGTTCATCAAGAAAGCAAGTATATAAGGAGAAAAGGGCCCAGGATGGAACCTTGGGGCCCATGGTTACCTGGGTTTGTCCTGGATGATGATACTGCAAGGAAAATGCAAACAAGAGTGGCCAGAGATAGAGGAGAACTAATAAATCAGTGTCACAAACATCTAAAGAGGACAGAGTATCCAGGAAGTGATAAATGTTATCAAATGGTACAGGCAGGTCAAAAAGGTTGAAGCCTAAGAAATGGCCATGAGATTGGGCAATTAAGACAACATTGGTGATTTCAGTTGAGTAATGAACTAGGAAACCAGATTGTGGAGATTTTCAAAGAATGAGAGGAAGGAAAATGAAGACAAATTTGTCTTCATTTTCCTTCCTCTCACTCTTTGAAAATGTCTGCAGACAGCTTTTTTCAAGGAGTTCAGCTAAAAAAAAGGAGGAGATTTTTTAAAAAACAACCATAATTTTTGAGAAGAATAGGTTCTAGTGAGAGTTTTGTGAAATTAGTGAAAAATCACTGGTCAACTATTTAAGGTTGCCGTTAGGAGCTAGTATACATTCAAATATAATGTTTGTACAGGATAAGAGATATCTTTGACTATTGGAGTCAGCATGCAGATCAAAGCTTACGATTTTTCATTTGTTTATTTGGGCCTTTGTTTGGGGGTTGGTTTTATATGATTATTCTCTTACAAAAATGAATAATATGGGAATATGTTTTGCATGATAAAACATGTATAATCCAGATCAAAAAGCATGCCAGCTCCCAGAATGGGAGGGAAGAGAGGAAAGAAGACAATTTGGATCATATAACTTCAGAAAATTTATGTGAAAATTTGTTATTACATGTACTTGGTAAAAAAAAAGTAAAATAAAAAAGAAAGACATCTCAAGAGGAATGTTCTCTCTAAGATGACAATCTCTTTATTGCATATTATCTCCAGTAGCTTCATGTAGAATTTGTATTTGTTCAGGTGGTGCTATAGAGAAACAAGACTAATCCTGGGCAAAACTGAAATGGATGAAGCAGGCTGTCTCTTCCTTATCTTTTTTTCTCTGTACCTTTTCCTCTTCCTCTATTCTGAGAAGACGATAATAAAAAGCATCAGAATTTATTTTTTCCCTACCTGCAAGGTCTCAAGGACATAGGATTTTATTTAATTTAAAAATTTCTTAAATTGTTCATATCTTTCATTTTTATATCACATTATACTTCTTCATACTCCCTCACAGCAATCTATTTCTTTTAATAAAGTATTTCTAGAAAGAAAAAAGTTAGTTCGGCCAACTTAACCAAAATAGGCAGGAGTCACACTTACAGTTTCCCACCTCTGTAAAGAAGGGGAGATATATTTTCTCATCTTTTCTCCATTTGGCCATAATAAATAGTAATGAATTGACTTTCTAGACTCCAGATTTTATTTTTAAATCCTTAAAATATAATGAATCCATTTAAATAAATGTAGTAAATCATATTACAATAAGGACTGAAGATGATGCCACAATATGACAAACAATATAACTTATTTCACATATAAAAATGTGTTCATGCATGGGAAAGGACTTAGGATTTTAGAGCTGAAAGAGATCTTATTCAGAGGACCCCAGTTCAAATTCTATCTCTGTTCCTTACTACCCGTGTGACCTTGGGCAAGTCCTAAATTCTCTAAATCTTTTTCCTCCTCTGTTTAATGAAAATGATGACTTCATAGGTCCCTTCCTGCTCTCAAATGGTGATCCTAGTTCAGTGGCTTAATTTTATTTTATTAATAAGTTCGTTGAAACAATGAATACAGTTGGAAGGGAACTCAGTGATTTTAGTCCCATGCTCTCATTTTACAAGTGAGGAATCTGTGACTCAGAAGTTAAGTAATTTGTCCAAGGTCACTCAGTTATGAAATATGAAATATCAGAGGGGAGATTTGGACCCCGAGCCCGACCTTACTACCACATTGCTTCCTTTTATTTAAATCTTTTATTTTTATATCACAGTCACTTTAGGCTATGCCCCTGACTCTCCCCTATGTACTAATTCAACCTTCCTTATAATACAGAAATGTAAAAGCAGCCAATACAGTTGCTACCAGGGGCTATCTTTGTTTTTGTCCTTCATTTGGGAGAGGACCAATGACATCACAGGGTGGCACTGTGACCTGTTTGGGTTGGATTTAAGTGAGACAGAGTGGCACAAAGATGACTCTCTTCCAGAGTCATCCAATGTCAAGAGTCAGGACGCAGAGTGAAATGAGCAGAACCAGATTATTATACACAGTAACAGCAAAATTATTTGATGAACAAGTGTGAATCTTAGCAATACAGTGATTCAAGACAATCCCCAAAACTCATGATGGAAAATGTCATTCACCTTCAGTGAAAGAACTGATGGAGTTTGAATGCAGACCAAAACATACTGTATTTCACTTTCTTCTCTATTTTTTGTTGTTCGAGATCTCTTCCACAAAATGGCTAATGTGGACAAATGTTTTTACATGATTGCACATGTAAAATCTATTTCAGATTGTTTACTGTCTTAGAGCAGGAGGAAGGGAGAAGTGGGAGGGAAGAAGAGAATTGGAACTCAAAATTTAAAAACCAATGTTAAAATTGTTTTCACATGTAATTGGGAAGAAATAAAATATTTTTTTAATTTAAATTTAAAAAAGCAGGATGACTGGTAATGATTGGGGATACAGTGGATGATTGGTGTCTTCAATGTCTAACCAAAATCAAAGTGCTTCACAGTTCTTGCTTCAGTCGCTATTGGAAGAAATTGTTCTCATCTACCCATTCCACCAGGGGAAGTCTTCACAGGCTTGGGTGTAAACATCCCCCTAAGGTTACCTGTGAATGCAACACTTCAAAGAGGGAGACAGCATGATTCAGGCAGAGGGAACAACTGCTACAACTTTGACCATCACCTCCCCTCAGACCCAAGTGGACACAGGACCCTGTGCCCAAGGGCTCTGGGAATAGCAGTGCCCCCCAGTTCACTTACTCTTATTTCAGCCTGACTGGGGAACCAAAAGTACAGTTCCTGTGGAGAAAGGACCCATCACCACCACCACAAACCTGGACCTATTGTTATTGCTGTATAGCAACAGCACCCCATCCCCAACACCTCTAGATGACCAGTTTTTCTTCCAGCTCTGTTTCCTGTTTCCAGTATGGTGACATTTATTTAAAATGTTCTTTAATTTTTGTCATCCATTGATATATCCAACTAATATATCCTTTGATACATCCAACAGTTTTGCCTGCAATAATGCTATTAATTTAATAATTTCTTTATTGAATTCTAAAGGATGTTTTAAGGTTTGTGTTTGCTTGTTTCCAATATGGATGGCTTATCATTGGATTGAATCACCTGCCCCCTCCCATTGGTTGCTGAGCCAAAAGAACTGATGATTTTAGGTACCATACTGGAATAAAAGAAGAGATGACTTCTGAATTGCTAGTCTCTTGCAGACTGCTCACACAACATGTCTAATCCAGAATTGGAAGAAGGACAAATCCTTCCCTGCCTCAAAGAATGGCATCTTGCTTCCCAGAGACATGCATATTCAGTTAGCCAGGTTTGTGTTGAAGGACCTTGATTACCTTTCCTCTCCTTTCATGTTTCCTTTTCTCAACCATAGAACATAGAAGGTAGACAATATTATGCAATGGATAGAACACTGAGCTTGGAGACTGGAAATCCTTGGTCCAAATCCATCTCAGATACTTAGCCATGTCACTTTGAATAAATCATAGCCTAATTGAGCCTCAATTGTCTCAAATGCATATAACCTTGGGTACGAGCCTGAAATATGTGCATAAGACTCTCCTCATTGATGAGAATAATGTGAGGGGTGGAGTAGGTGGGAAAGCTTTGGGAGAGTATGAACCTTCTTTCTTTTTCAAAAAAATATTTTCCAATTACATGTAAAAAAAAATTTTTAACATTCTTTCTTTTAAAATTTGAGATCCAAATTCTCTCCCTCCCTCCTTCCCCTTCTATCTCCTTGAGAGGACAAATAATTTGGTAGAGATTATACAATGCAGTCATGCAAAACATGTTTCCATATTAGTCATGTTATGAAAGAAAACACAGATTAAAAAAAAGAATCCAAGAAAAGTAAAGCCAAAAAAAGTATGCTTCAACCTGCATTCAGACTCTATCAATTTTTCAACTGAAAATGGATAGCTTTTTTTTCATCATAAGTCTTTTGGAATTATATAGCAAAATCATTAACAGTTGATCATCATACAATATTGTTGCTACTGGTTCTGCCTACTTCACTTTGCACCGTTCATGTAAATCTTTCCAGGTTTTTCTGAAAGAAACTTGCTATCATCATAACACAAAAGCATTCCATCATCAATATATGCTACAACTTTTTCAGCTATTCCCCAACTGATGGGCATCCCTTCTATTTCCAATTTTTTGCCACTACAAAAAAAGAACTGCTATTTTCGTATAAATAGGTCCTTTTCCTTTCTCTTTGATCTCTTTGGGATATAGATCTAGTGGTGGTATTGCTGAGTCAAAGGGGATACACCGTTTTATAGGCCTTTGGGCATAGTTCCAAAATATTCTCCAGAATGGTGAGACTAGTTCACAACTCCACCAAAAGTGAATTGTGTCTCTGTCATTTTCCTTTCCTGTCATGTCAACCAATCTGATAGGTATGAGGTGGTACCTCAGAGATGTTTTAATTTGCATTTCTTTAACTAATAGAGATTTAAAGCCTTTTTTCATATGACTATAGTTAGCTTTGATTTCTTTGTCTGAAAACTGCTTATTCATTTTTTTTTACCATTTATCAATCAGGAAATGATTTGGGATGGTTTAATATTAGGAAAACCATCCACATAATTGACCATATCAATAATCAAACCAACAGAAATCACATGATTATCTCAACAGATGCAGAAAAAGCCTTTGACAAAATACAACACCCATTTCTATCGAAAACACTAGGAAGCATAGAAATAGATGGGCCTTTCCTAAAAATAATAAACAGTATGTATTTAAAACCATCAGCAAGCATCATCTGCAATGGGGATAAGTTAGAAGCCTTCCCAATTACATCAGGAGTAAAGCAAGGATGCCCATTATCACCTCTATTATTTAACATTGTACTAGAAATGCTAGTGGTAGCAATTATGAAGTGGTACACTTCATAAAAAGAGTCCGGATACCCCAAAATTCAGATTAATGGAACCAATATTTAATTATAATTGTACCTACTGGCCAGGACAGATTTTCCTAGTGAAAGCTGCACTGGACTGAAATTACAATGCAGTTTTTGTAGGGTGCAAGATACAAAGCAAACAATGCTCATTAATGAGACATAACCTTGAGGAAGCAAACAAACATATTTTGGTTAGTAGCAGGACTTTCCATAGAATCTCTCATCCTGGCTGTTTGAGTAAAGGAGTTACTTTCTCATGGATCCTGACTGTGTTGTTTTGATTTTGAATTGACTGACCTTTATAGGAAAGTTCATTTCTGATTTCTACTTTCCCCAGGGAAAAACAGGTGTTCTGGTCAATGACTTAGTTTACCTTACTTCAATTTTAAAAAAGAAATTGAAGGGATTAAAGCAGGCAGTAAGAAGACTAGACTATCATGCTTTGCAGATGGTCTATTTAAAGAATCCTAGAAATTCAAACAAAAAGCTAGTGGAAATAATCAACAACTTTAGCAAAGTTGCAGGATATAAAATAAACCCATATAAATCATCAGCATTTCTATACATTTCCAATACAACTCAGCAGCAAGAGTTAGAAAGAGAAACTCCACTTTAAATCACTCTAGACCAATGGTCGGCAACTTTTTTGGCCATGAGAGCCATAAATGCCTGTGGAAGGAGGAGAATGGAGGTGGAAGGCGCTGAAATACTGGGGGTGGGGGGGCTGAAGGGCCCCCTGGGGCACATCCTGGGGCTCTGCCTGGACTGGCCGGTAGGGAGGTGGAGCCCTATATGGATGGAGAGCCATACTTTGCCAACCCCTGCTCTAGACAATATAAAACATTTAGGAATCTATCTGCCAAGACAAACACAGGAATTATATGAACACAACTACAAAACACTTTTCATACAATTAAAACTAGATCTAAATAATTGGAAAAACATTAATTGTTCATGGGTAGGACGAGCTAATATAATTAAAAATGACAATCCTACCCAAATTAATTTACTTATTCAGTGCCATACCTATCAAATTACCAAGAAGTTTTTTTATAGAATTAGAAAAAAATAATAACAAAGTTCATTTGGAAGAACAAAAGAATAAGAATATCAAGGGAACCAATAAAAAAAATGAAGGATGGGGGCCTAGTAGTACCAGACCTTAAACTGTACACTGCTTTATGCAGTGGTCATCAAAACAATGTGCCCAGGGGGCAGCTGGGTAGCTCAGTGGATTGAGAGTCAAGCCTAGAGACAGGAGGTCCTAGGTTCAAATCTGACCTCAGACACTTCTCAACTGTGTGACCCTGGGCAAGTCACTTGATCCCCATTGCCTGGCTCTTATTGCTCTTCTGCCTTGGAGCCAATACACAGTATTGACTCCAAGACGGAAGGTAAGGATTTAAAAAAAAATATGGTACTGGCTAAGAGACAGAAGGGAGGATCAATGGAATATACTTCCAGTAAATGACCTCAGCAAGACAGCATTCAATAAACCCAAAGATCCCAGCTTTGAGAACAAAAATCCACTTACTTTCTGCATTTTTTTAGTAGTAATGATCTGATCTTTCATCACTAAAATGAACTACTCTGTTTAAGTACATAGGTATACGTGACTCAGCCACTTGTTCAATGATTCTTTGTTGGCATATGGTTTGTTAAATTCATATGAATTTCAAAATGGAGGAATTTTTATTTCATTTTGGATCTTTGCCATTTCATAGGTTCAAATAAAATAGTTACTTTCCATAAATCCAGTGGTGTATATCTATTATCAGCTTTTATTATTTCTCTGTAAAGTGGCACCTATTTGTTCAGGAAGTACTTCTATAAATTTTTTTCATTTTTATCACGCAATCTGAAAATATTGATCAGTTTCCTTCCTCCTTCTACCTATGAATGGTTGGCTATATTTTTAAAAATAAGTATGAGTTTTGGTCTAAATTCTATCTGCATTGTTGTTCACTTTCCCCAAGGTATTCATTAAAACTGCCACTTCGAAAGCATTAATTGCTCTAAATCTGCTACTTACCCTTATTGAAATTTAACTTCTGAGCTTATGACTTCTTTGGCATACACAGTCACAACTTGTTCTTTGGTAACTTTGGGCTCAATGTGTCTTGCTTGGAGGTGACCCATTTATTTGTAAGTGTCACATTCATACACTTGTTCTAATTAATTATTAATACTGTTCTTTCTTTCTTTTCATATTTTTTGCTGGAATTCAGATAGATATGATCCCAGGACAAGTTGCTACCCTGCTATTATTCTTTCACATTTGTTATTTTATGAACTATTGTGCAGGGGATAAAATCACTGCTTTTTTAAAAATTGACTAAGAGTATATTTACCTTCTGTAGACTCATCAAAAGCATCTTAGGGACAATTACACAAAAAAAACAGGATGATAAAGATTATTGCTGAATTGTTATTATTCCAAATATAAACATTTCTTGTTTAGACAGAAAACTGTCTAAATGGGCACAGTATTTCCCCAAGATGGGAATTGACATGATTCTTAATTTGACTGAGTGCTCTAAATATTTGAGAAATGAGGTCTTTATTAGAGAAACTTGCTGTAAAATATTTTTCACAGATATGATTACTATGTATTTCCCTCAGACTTATTCACCCACCACATATACATTTATTCTTCCCTTTCTCTTTTCCCACTCCCTTCTGTCTGTCTCCTTTCATCCTTTCCTCCTCAAAAGTGTTTTTGCTTCTTACCAGCACCTCCCTTTCTTCACCCTCACTTCTATCAGCCCTTCTCCTTTCTCTTACCTCCCTTTCCTCTTACTTCCCTGTAAGGTAAGACAGATTTCTATATACTCTACTGAATGTGCATGTTATTCCATCTTTGAAACAATTCCAATGAGAGTAAGACTCAGCCATTTTCCCCTTATCTATATTGCCCTCTATTTAAAAAGCTCTTTAGTGCTTCTTGTATGTGAAATAATTTACCTAATTCTACTTCTCCCTTCCTCTTTTCCCAGTGAATCCCTCTTTCTTATTTCTTAGGCATATCTTTACCCCAAGAAAATCTGAGGTAACTTTTATAGGAATCTTGAAGAAAAAAGTCAGCCCGTCTTCCTGATTTCCACATGGCCTGGGTTTAAATCTAATCTAAGATACTTCCTAGCTGTGTGACCCTGGGCAAGTCACTTAACCCCAATTGACTAGCCCTTACTGCTCTTCTGCCTTTGAACAGATACTTAATATTGAGTTTAAGACAGAAGATAACTTTTGTTTTAAAGACTGGGTGTCTCTATCTTGCCCAACTGGATGTGCAGTGGATACTCACAGGCAAGGTCTCATCACTTATTAGTATGGGAGCTTCGATATGTATGTGACCTGGATTGGCTCACTGCTCCCTACACTACCTGATTCTTTCCCTGCCACCTGGCCCAAGGTTCACCATTCATGCTGTTGTGAGGAAGATTATTATTTAGTTATTATGTAGGATACTTAGCAGGAAGGGCTGGAGAATTCCACATGGAATGGGGAAGCAGGAAGTGGCTTGCTCTCTCTCTGAGAAGGACTCCATGGTGGTTGGGACAAGTTGCAACTGACCCTGGGAGACCTCAGAGCTGGTGGAGCTGTACCCTGATTCCCTGGGATCCTGGAGACTGGTGAAGAATGGAAAGCAGAGGACATCAATCCTGCAAGACAGCACTGAGTAGGGAAGTGGCCTGTGATCTGGTGGACAGCTTGTAGACTTCAATCCCAGGGACCTGGATACATCAGTTCTGGAGGAGTTGGTTCCTGGCATCCTGTAACATCCCTGGAAGAGTTGTGAGATCCCAAGTTCAAGCCCTCTTCCCCAGGTCCTTAGCCAAACTGTCAAAGCCTGGCAGAAGCCAGGTTGGCTAGGGATCTTACCCTTTTTGACTCCAGTCCTGGGTTGTTAGCCATAGTTTACCTAACCCCCTTTCCAATCCCCTCATATTATTATTAAACTGATTCCCTGTGTGTTTTTAGTAATTTTAGGTCCTCATTGTGTGTATGTATTAATTTGTATTTATTCCAGGTTGGGTGGGGCTGAGTTACAGTTGGTCAGGCTTAACTGTCATTTCAGTCAATGGTCTTTCCCTTGTAGTTAAACCTGGTTCCCAGACTTGTAAAGTCTCACCCATTCTTCCTTCCTGTCTCCTATCCACCCCAGTGAGCCCACAAGTAATATTTAAGGCACCTTCCTGGTTTTTCCCCATGATAATGCCACACTTAGTGGGATAACCTGCTGCCATTCAGAACTCTTGATAGAGATCTATCACCCTATGCCTCCCTAAAAGCAAATATTATAAGTTTGTATAGGTTTGTTCCACCATGCCCATTTCATGCCATTCAAGGACCCTGATTGTTAGAAATTTCAAATTCCATTTCTTTCATTTTATATTCTTCCTTTTACCTTCTCTCCTCTTTCCCCTCTTGAAGCCCTCACAATAAAATTATTGAACCCCACTAGGATTTTTGTTTCTTTTTTTTTTTAACCCTAACCTTTCTGTTGATACTAAATATCAGTTCCAAGGCAGAAGAGAGGCGAGGGCTAGGCAATTGGGTTTAGGTGACTTTCTCAGGGTCATTTATGGAGAAAGTGTCTGAAACTAACTTTGAACACAGGACCTCCCAGCTGCAGGCCTCACTCTCTGTTTACTAAGAGAAATGTAGCTGCCTTGTTTTATTCTTATGTAATTCCCTCAATAACCTTTGAAGACATTAAGGTTCTGAAAGGTAATTTGTTTATTCTCCCACTGTTAAATGTTTGTATTAGGTCATTACACAGCTCCTTCCAATTGATCAAATAAAATTTATTTTTCTAAGTGTCTCTCAATTCTTTAATTTGTGTTTTAAAGTTACTACTTAATTCTAGTTCTAATTTCATCAGAAAAATTTGGAAAATCCTCTATCCCATTATAGATCCATTTCCTCCCTTTTAGGATAATACTACCTGGTAAGTTATTCTTGGTTGTAAGAATATATTTCTTTTGCCTTTTGTAATATTGTATACCAAGATCTCCTTTCATTTATAGTAGAAGCTGACATGTCCTG
The DNA here is from genome assembly GCF_016433145.1 of Gracilinanus agilis. Lineage (NCBI taxonomy): Eukaryota > Metazoa > Chordata > Mammalia > Didelphimorphia > Didelphidae > Gracilinanus > Gracilinanus agilis. The sequence continues at coordinate 177,636,863 of NC_058133.1, forward strand.
TGTGATCCTGACTGTAGTTCCTTTGGTCTTGGAACTGTTCCTTTATCCATGCTTATAGTATTTTTTCTTTCATATGTGAGCTTTGGATTTTGGCTATGACATTCCTTAGACTTTTCTTTTGGAAATTCATTTCAGAAAGTGGCTAATGGATTTCTATCTTTACTTTGCCCCCTAATTAAATCATATCTGGGCAATTTTCATTTATGATTTTTTGAAATATACTGTCCAGACTTAAAAAAATATGTCAGGAAGTCCAATGATTATTAAATTAATTGTCCCTGACTTTTTTCCAGGTAATTTTAAAAATATCAGATACCTCACATTTTGCAGTCTTTTGATTTTGTTTTAATGTTTCTTGCTTTGTCATGGAGTCTCTCATTTCTGTTTGGCCTATTCTAGGGAATTTTCAGGGAATTCATTTCTTGAGTAAAATTTATCATTTTTTCTTCTAAGTTATTTACTTTCCTTCCAAAAAAAATCCATTCTATTTCTTGTTTTGTTTCTTTAGTTATTCATATAGTTTTTGTGGAAAATACATATTTTTTCTCTTTGAGTAACTTCTTGAAATTGTTACTAGCTATATATTTCAATCTACTCTGTTCATCCTCACTATTTATCCTGTTCTTCCTTTCTTTCCACCATATCCCTCCTCAGATGTCCAATTTCCTTTTACTAATACTTTTATAATTCACATTCCTTCTCAAAAACCTTCTCTATCCTCTCCCTTAGCCCTTCTACCTCCAAATTGGTCCACATTTCCAAAAATTCCTGCCTTGTCTATTCCCCCTTACCTTTTCATTATTATTCTATCCACTCTTCCAAAAATCCATTTATTATCCCCTCAACCATTTCCTCCTACTTCTTGATATGAATTTGATACTAAAAGTCTCTCCCCTATCTTGCCCTAAGAGTCACTCTCTTATCTCTTCATTTTACCCCACTCAACTCTTGACAGGTACTGCCCTCTTAGGTATCCCTCCCTTTCCTCATTTTTCTTATCCCCTTGCCTTCCTTTCTCTTAACCCACTCTTCCTTCTCTTATTCCCATAGTCCCCAAGGGGACTCTCAGTCCCTCCCTGGTCTCATCCCCCTTCTCTCTTGGTTTTTTGTATGTTAAGGTTTTTACCCTTCTAATTGTGTATGTTGTTCTCTCTTTATTCCAGGTCAGCTGAGAATAGGGTTCTAATACCACAAGTTCCCTCCTCTCCTTCTCTGTGGAAGTTCCTCTACTCCTTCCTCTGCCATAGGAGAAACCCACTCCATATCTTCTTGGTTTACTCTACTACCATTTTGGCTCATGTCATTATATTCACCTTGACCTCAAGTCATTCATATGTGCCACTTCAAAATTCCCAAGCCATGGTGTAGTTCCCAGGGGTCATAGGTGACATTTTGCCATACAGAAATCAAACAGTTGACTTCTTGGGTTGCTTCTGATTAGTCTTTCATTAACTTTGTATGTTTCTTATTGTAAGATTGATGAAGATTGGTAATGGTTGGTAATGGAGTCAGTGCAAAGGAACAAGCATGCTATCCTAGCAAGGGGGAGGGGTGAGAGTCAATAGAATTCTTTCTCCTCTCCCTCCTGAGGCAGCAGAAGCAGAAGGAGTAACAGTTTTAACTGATCAAGAAATGGAGGCTGTTTAGGCTTGGCTAATCCAAGGCTAAATGGATAGACAGACAGGCAATAATCCCACTGAGATTAGCAACTTCCACTGTTAGGAGATTATTCCCCAAACCCTGAGATAGATAAAAGGATCAGGGTATCTTCTATTACTGCAGACTTGCTCTCTGGATAACAGCTGTTCCTGAGCTTGCCTATATGAGGATTTTAACCAGGTAATGTGTGCTATAGGTGGGTATAATCCCAGTATAACTTCACACAGGCTCTCAAACTTAACAAGGGAAGGGATTTATTAATTTCAGGAAAACAGGAAAAGGGGAGGTAAATTTTAGGGTTGAGGGTGAGGCAAGCTACCTCGTATCTTCTGGAAACTTGTTAGATTCCCCTCTGGGGAATGTGCTTGTATAACTTACCTTTCTATCTCCCTCATAAACTAACTTTCCTCTTCATCTAATGTTATCAAGTTTAAGATGGTGAAGGTAATCTTGATTGAAGATCTATTAAAATTAGAAATTAGTTGAGATACTACCAGTGAGGTATTTTTCCAGTGCGCACAGCCTGGTATAGTCTGTATGGAGTAAACCACAAAGAAACACCCTGCTCCCTGAGGTCAGAGATGAGCTAACAAGAAGAGCAATCCTACCCTACCTCCCAGCCTCCCTTGAACCCAAAAAAGAGTGTCCTTGCAAACTGGGAGTCCTGGCTTTTATAGTCACATTCTTAACTGCCCCAACTGCCCACTCTCCTGGAGTTCTGGGGGTCCTGTGGAATTCCGTGAGGCAGATTCACCCCACTTAAGATCATAGATGTTACACTTATAGATCAAATTTTCTCCTGGGTTCTGGGTTTTCCCCCAGGAATAATTGAAATTCCTTTAGTTCATTAAATATCAATTTTTATCTTTTATAATTATGTTCAGCTTTGCTAGATATATTATGCTTGATTGTAAGCCCAGTTTGTTTGCTCTACAAAATGCTGTGTTCCATGCCTTGAATTCTTCTTAAAATTTTATTTATTGTTTATTTTTGTAATGTGAGTAATCTTATGAAATCCAGCCCCCAAAACACGAAGCCAAATAAACAATTAAATAGTATGCTTTCATCTGCATTTTGACTCCAACAGTTCTTTCTCTGAATGTGAATAGCATTCTTTGTCCTAAGTTCTCGCAGAATTGTCCTGCATCATTGTATTGCTATTAGTAGCAAAGTCTATCATATTTGATCATTCCATAATATTGCTGTTACTGTGTGCAATGTTTTCTTAGTTCTGCTTATTTCACTCTGCATCAGTCCATGAAGGTCTTTCCAGCTATTTTGAAATCACCCCGTTCATCATTCCTTATAGCACAATAGTATTCTATCACCATCATATACCACAATTTGTTCAACCATTCCCCAGTTGATGGACTTCCCTTCAATTACCAATTCTTTGCTACCACAAAAAGAGCAGCTATAAATACTTTTGTACAAGTCAGTCTTTTCTCCTTTTTTTTTTAAAAAATCTCTTTGGAATCCAGACCTAGTAGTGGTATTACTGGATCAAAGGATGTGTATTGTTCTATAGACCTTTGGATATAGTTCCGAATCTGTCTTCCAGAATTGTTGGGTCAGTTCACAGCTCCACCAGCAATGCATTAGTATCCCAATTTTGCCACATCCCTTCCAACATTTATCATTTTTCTTTACTGTCGTGTTGGTCAATCTGATAAGTGTGAGAAGGTACCTCAGAGTTATTTTAATTTATATTTCTCTAATCAAGAAGGATATTTTTTCACATGATTGTTGATAGTTTTGATTCCTCAACTGAAGAATATACATTCTTTTAATGTTGCAACAAACAACTAAATCTTGTGTTATTCTAATTACTAGTAGCTCCACATTTTTTAAGTTGTTGTCTTTTTTTTCTTGTTGTTTGTAGTATTTTCTCCTTAACCTGGGAGCTATGGAACTTAAAAGTGATGTTCCTGTGCATTTTCATCTTTGGTTCTCTTTGAGGTGGTGATTGGTGGATTCTTTCAATTTCTATTTTACTCTCTTATTCTAGAATTTCTGGGCTATTTTCCTTGATGATTTCTTGGAGTATAGTGACTAAGCTTTTTTTTTATCATAACTTTCCAAGAGTCCAATTATTCTTGTATGATCTCTCCTTGATTTATTTTCCACATGTTGTTTTTGTGATAAGATGTTTCATATTCTTTTTCTATTATTTTTTATTTTGTTTTATTTCTTTATCTTAGAAAATTGTTAGCTTCCCCTCATCCATTTTTAGTTCCTAATAAATTATTTTCTTCCATGAATTTCTGGATCTCTTTTTTCATTTGGGTAATCTTTCTTTCATGATTTTCTTGCATTGCTTCCCCCCCACCCTAATTTTTCCTCAACCTCTCTCATTTGGTTTTTAAGGTCATTTTAAAAAACTCTTCAGAAGTTATTTTTTGAGCTTGTGGTCATTTACTGTCTTTCTTTTGCTATTTTTGAAGTAGTATTTTTATTTCACTGTTCTCTGAGCTTCAGCTAAGGTTTTCTCTGTTCCTGTAATAGCTGTCAATAGTTGGGTTCTTTCTCCTTTGCTTGCTCATTTTTTAAATTTAAAATTTTTTAAAATTTAGCAACCAGGCCAATTAATTTAGTTATTGGCCTTTTGCTAGATCAGGATTCCTAGTGTGCTGGGGTATGTTATGTTATCAGGATTTTTTTTCTGTGTTTGCTTTTTCCTGGGTCCTATTTAGTTATTCCAGTTTTTATTGTCCAGGGTTTGATGTACTCCCAGTCCCCTGCTTAGGTCCCAGTCTATAAATGACCATAGGTACTTGAAAGAGCTTGTGGGAAGTTCTGCCATTGCAACTGCAAGCAGCCAGTCTACCTCCCCATGGGGCAGCAACCAGGGACTCCACTCTCCTGGGAATGACTACAGCCAATGGGCCCCAATCCCTTGGCAACCACATTCACCTGTGTGCACTCCTTCTTCACATATTCTCTCCTATTGCTGCATCTTGGGATAACATAGATGTCTAGTTTGTGTTCCTCTGACCTCCAAAGTCCCTTTTTTGGTTAATAGCAAAGCTTGAGTTGATACCCTCAGAGCCTGGCACCCACAGACTCTGTGGTATCCGCTCCTTCAATCCCCAGCTATGGCCAGTGGCCAGGGCCCTCTGCTTGCTGATTCCAGTGGTATCCTAAGATATGAAAGCTTTGGGATTCAGCAAACAAGGTGAGGTCCCCAGTCTTACCCACAGAGGCTGTCTTGTTGATTCCAATATGTTTGCTCTATTCTTGACCCCAGGTTCAATGGTAGTGGGACTGAGGCCAGAGAAGTCAGAAATCTTCCTCCCTCGCTGTCTCTGACTGTTCAGCTTCACTCTTGACTCTTGTCTGTTTTTACTACTTTTAGCATTGATTCATTAGAGTTATTTTTGGCTGTTTGTGGAAGATATTAGGAAGATGAGGAAGTTTCACACCCTACTCTACCATCTTCCCACAATGCTATTATAAATATTGTTTTAAAATAATGCTATGGAGGTTCTTTTAAAGCTATACATGTGAAATATAAACTCATCAATAAATATCTGTTCACTTTTGTTATTGTATATCTGCTATAAAATTATAATTTATTTGAAGAAAATGTGAGATGATTATTTGAATAGATTATTTATGAAAATGGGGGCACAATCATTTTTCAAAGGATGTTGTCACTATATATAGATGAGAAATCAGTGGCTTAGACCAGGGACTTCTTCGGATGGAGAAATCACAGGAGAGTGAAAAAGCAAAAAATATGTAGGTGGAATCATAGGAGACATCAGCCTTGGTAAATTGGTAAGAATGGGGAAAATTATTTATTAAGCTCTTACTATGTGCCAAGTATTGTATTAAATGTAATGAGATACAAATAAAAAAAGAAACAGTCCTTGCTCTCAATGAGATTGTTTTTGAAATGAGAGAGACCTCATATAGAGAAAGATTCTACTTCATGACAGATAGGAGGGTTTGTTGTTCCAAAAGGTATAGTTGAAGGGTAGGTGGCAAGGGCCAGGAGTCCCTATTTACAATGGCAAGTCAGATGGCAATAACTTAGAGTATGAAAGGGATAGTGGCATTGCAGATGGTAAGGTTATTTTGTTCTCTTGGACACTGGCTCCCCTACCCACTTCCCTATTAAAGGGAACCCAGAGTCCCTGAACTGGCAGCCCCAGATAGAGAGGAAGGTGGGAAAAAAGTAAATCTTGTGATTCCTACTTCCCACTGGATAGCCAATATCTGGGTTAGGCAATGAAAATGGAGAACAGGGGCATACAGGTGGCTCAGTGGAGAGAGAGCAATCCTGGGTACAAATCTGGCCTCAGACGCTTCCTATCTGTGTGACCCTAGGCAAGTCACTTAACCCCAATTGCCTAGCTCTTACCATCTTCCGCCTTGGAACCAAATCTTAGTATTGATTCTAAAATGGAAGGTAAGGGTTAAAAAAGAAAAACAAAATGGAGGACAGCATCAGGAAACCTACTTCCCTTTGGGACCACTAGATGGAGGTCAGAGACCTGGAGACACAGGATACAGTGCAAAGAGAACCTAAGTTGCTGGGGAGTAACTAAATTTGGTTAAAATATGAATGTTCCTATAGTTGAGGGGAACTAACTACCTAGCATGAAGGGAGAGTGGCAGCATTGATACTATCTGGAGAAAATGCACAACTAACAAAAAAAGAAAAATATTTATATACTTAAATGAACTGTGTAAAAATAATATTAATTATTATGTGAGATTTATGTGAGATATTTATATCTAATTACCACTCTTATGTGAGATATTTATGTCTAATTATCACAGAGCACAATTACTGTATGTAAACACCTTCCCACCCTGCCTTTTTTTTTTTTCTTGCACTGCACTAAAAGGTTTGGTTCTGGAGCAAAAGGAAATCAGACTTGACCTAAAGGCAAACCATTCTGGATGCATTTGATTCTGATCCCTGGGAAGAGTTGTGTGGATAAGAAAGCAGAAACCAAGCTTGGGAAGAAAGATCTTGAGAAAAATGCAAGCAAGTGCTATATAAGGACAAGATAGGGAAAGAAAAGAGAGAAATATGCATCAATTAAACATTTTTTTAAAAACAGGAGAGAGTAGAAGGAATTTCTGAAGGGGATACAGAAAAGCAAAGGAATATTGGTACTAATATGTAAAAAATTAATATATGCTTATAAAAAGAATAAAATGTGTATAATAGAAATTTCATGGGATCTTATACAGTCTTCTCTTTTTTTGTTGTTCTTTGTACAAGAAAATGTCCATGTTTGTTGATGTTTAAAGAGTTTATAATTTTTTTTAAGTAAAAAAATGAGGACAGACATGTTTTCAGTGTCTGAGTGGGAAGTGTAATGTGCTTGAGATGTGCCCAACCCACAGGTTCCAGCTCACCAACTTCCAACTGTTCCCCCCACCAAAAAAAATCTAAGAAAATTCATTGAGCTATGATAGAATACTTCAGAAACCATCTTGAAGTATTGTTGATGAGCAACATGTTGGGGGATGAGGTGTGGATTGGGGTCCACCCTCATTCCAATTAATCACAAAAAACATAGACAGCTCAATTGAATCAACAAATCAAAAGTAATGTAGGTTACAAACTGATTCTGGGGGGCATTTTGGAACTATGCCCAAAGGACTATAAAACTATGCATATTCTTTGAGCCAAATACCAATACAGGTGTATATCCCAAAGAAATAAAAAGGGGGAGGGGACCTTACTTAAAAAATATTTATAGCAGCTCTTTTTGTGGTGGCAAGGAATTGGAAATTGAGATGTCCATCAATTGGGGAATAGCTGAGCAAATTGTCATATGTGATGGTAATGGGATATTATTGGCTATAAGAAATGATGAGCAGAATGATTTTTTAAAAAGCTAGAAAGACCTAAATGAACTGATGCAGAGTGAAATAAGCAGAACCAGGAGAACATTGTACACAGTAATAGCAACATTATATGATGATCAACTGTGGAAAACTTAGTTATTTTCTGCAATACAGTGATCCAGGACAATTCTGAAAGACTTATGACAAAAGAATGCTATATACTTCCAGAGAAAGAACTGGAGGAGTCAGATGCATATCAAAGCAAACTATTTTTCACATTTGTTCATTTATGATTTTATTTTGGGGTTTGGGTTTTATTTTGCAACAACCACCAATATGGAAATATGTTTTGCATGATAAGACATGTGTAAACCAAATCAAATTGCTTACCATCTCTGGGAGGGGGAGAGTGAAAGGATGAGAAGGGAGGAAGACAATTTGGATCTTATAATTTTGGAAAACATATCTTGAAAATTGTTACTATATATAATTGAAAAAAATAAAATATTTCTAAAATAAAAAACAAATTGTAAAAAAAAGCAAACTAGTAATGAATTAGTTCTTAATTGATTTGAAAAATCACAAGAACTTTGGATCATTGAATAAAAGTTAATGCTTCCACACAGGAAGTTATCTTGTATGATGGTTGAAGTGAATTAGTCACTATCTATTGTGACCAGAATTCTTTTTTTTTTTTTGAAAAATTTTATTTACTTAATTGATTTAGAGTATTTTTCCATGGTTACATGATCCATGTTCTTTCCCTCTCCTCCTCCCAACCCCCCACTCCCAGCCAACGAGGAATTCCACTGGGTTTTACATATGTCATTGGCCAAGACCTATTTCCATATTATTGATATTTGCATTAGGGTGATGGTTTAGAGTCTACATCCCCAATCATATCCCCATTGAACCATGTGATCAAGCAGTTGTTTTTCTTCTGTGTTTCTACTTCCACAGTTCTTTCTCTGGATGTGGATAGTGTTCTTTCTCATAAGTCCCTCAGAAATGTCTTGGATCATTGCATTGTTGCTAGTAGAAAAGTCCATTACATTCGGTTGTACCACAGTGTATCCATCTCAGTGTACAATGTTTCTCCTGGTTCTTCTCTTTTCACTGTGCATCAATTCCTGGAAGTTGTTCCAGTTGTGATCGGAATTCTTGAAAATACTGTAGAATATAGCTTCAGAATTACATCAGTGGCTTTGACCCAAACTTCTACTTTCAGTGACTGGGGTTTGTACAAAACCAGCATAGAAATCCAGGAGCCTATTAGCTTTCACAAATAATGGAGGACTGAGCCAATGCCAGGGTGATTGATTTCTCTTGCCACATTGCCATTTCCACTTTTCCACTTAAACTCTAGAGCTGAGGCAATCAATACATACAGAGATATACACAAACCTCCCACTTTACTCTTCTTCTCTCTCCATGTTATGGGAAAGCATCTGAACTATTAATAGATAATAATAATAATAATAATAATCCCCCAAGTACCCCAAAGGAGCAGGCAATTGACAATTTCTTTGGAGTTTTTTCTTACTATATTGAGAGTAGCTGACAGGCTTTAACCCTGTTGGTGATCTAAGGGAATATCTACTCCACATATGCAAGGACTTCTCTCAGAGGAATGGTCAGATGAAAACAATTTGTTTCAACCACTGAAAGCAAGTATCGTGGAGCACTTATAGCTTGGTAAGACATCAAATATCTTAAGGCCATCCACTGTATTCTGGGCCATCACCAGCCATCCTGACTTTTGTCTTGTCACCAAACTCGAATGACTCTGAATCAGAGAGAGAGGCTGAGGATTTTGCACAACTCTGACTCACTAAAATCCAAATCATGTACATGCCAAGACTTCAAGACATCATCCTGTTGTCAATGGTCTTCTCTGAAAACAAAGAATGAACAACAATGCCAACAATCTTACTCTGTTCAATGAACCATGAGATCACTGAAAGGTCTATACTGCCTTTGCCACAGAGGATTAGATGGAACTAGGAAATTTGCTAAATACAAGATAGGAAGAGAGACCATGAGCTGTCCCATAATTCAGAGCCATATTTATATTACCCCTGGAAATCTAGAGCCTAAGTTGATATTAAGTGAAGGTTTCTTCCTTGTCCAGAAATTGGAAGTAGCAACTTGCCAGGATGAGTGGAGAGCATTTGTGAAGGCGCATGGGAAAGTTTTCCTTTTTGGTTAATTAATGAACAAAGTGTCAATATACTTTTCCAAAAGCTTGCAGACAAAAGGACCCAAGCTGGCTCTGGCATTGTCAGTGCAGTGCCTTGTGTTAGCTGGGATACCTGCCCAATGCTTCCCCACCTTATACCAAGTCTATCATATGTTAGGACTCATGAGGACTACTGTGACTTTTGTTTACTTGCTTTATTTTGTTTTGAGTAGATTTGCCTTAATGACACATGGGAGTCATATGGGGGAAAGGAATTTGTAGATGTTTTTGTGCTGTTTTGGAGTGGAAAAGTATTTTCTTTCCAGCTGAAGTATTTGCTCTTCTAGTAAAAAATTATTCCTGATTCTAATTTATAGTTTTTCCTCCACTGGAATTGCTTTCTCCCACTCAGATTTTTGTACATTTTTTAATTATAAAATTTAATTTTGCATCTTCATGAAAACTTCCTTATTCATAATCCATCCATATATTTCATAAGATCCAAGTGCACTCATAAGTAACTATGCATTCATGATAAGACTGCTGCTCATTTGCCTATGGTGCCGACTTACTGAATATTGTTTTCTTATTCATATGCTAATTGGTTGCATGTCTTATGTAGCTATTACTGTCTGCAGGCTTCTCTGTTGCTCTGTAGTAGTACTTATTGGCATTTTTATTTCATTGTTTTTATCTCTCATATGTTCTATTACATTTGATTATTTGCTTTTTTTATTATTTACTAGCTTAAAAATTCAATTAACAATGGAAGAAAATAGAGGCTGAAATTTGAAGGATTCATATTGCAATGTGAATAAAGGCATAAGTAAGTTCCTTAATCCTATCAGTAGGCAGTAAGTACAAAAATACTGTCATTGTAAGATCATTAAAAAGGATTATAAAAGACTTGGTGATGTATAATGATTACTTACAAGCTCAGACGGGGCTCTACCATTGGGTCTTTTTCTATACATGAATTATTAGATATAATTCATGGAAATCATAGATTTTGAGCTAGAAGGGACATTATAAGTGATCAAATGCAATCCCCTCATTTTATAGATGGGAAAACTTGGACCTGGAGAAGTTAAATGACTATCCAAGGTCACAAAACCCGTCATTATCTGAGGCAGAATTTGAATCCAAGACTCTGGATTCCAAGTTTAATACTATGCACACCATCTCTCAGATAATGTTTACTGATGAAAGTCTTCTATCAGCTATAATGGTGGTCTCCCAGATGAGGTCTATGGCCAATGCCACAAATTGTTTTGCTTGATTATATATATTTGTTATAAGGGTTTTGTTTTTCTTTCCCCTACTGCATGGAGTGTGGGGAGACTGGAAGTATAAGAGATAAGAAAATTGATTTTTGTTAACTAAAAAATCTATTATTTCCATATTATTCATTTTTATAAGTGAATAATCTTATAAAATCAAAACCCCAAAACATATAGCCAAATAAACAAGTGATAAATCATGTTTTCATCTTCATTTATACTCTAACAGTCCTCTCTGGAGGTAGATAGCACTCTTTGTCATAAGTTCTTCAGAATTGTCCTAGATCGTTGTATAGCTGGTAGTAGCAAAGTCTATTTGATCATTCCACAAAATATTGCTGTTACTGTGTACAATGTTTTCCTGGATCTGCTTATTACACTCTGCATCAGCTCACATAGATCTTTCCAGCTCTTTCTGAAATCATCCTGTTCATCATTCCTTATAGCACACTAGTATTCCATCACCATCATATAACATAATTTGTTCAGCCATTCCCCAGTTGAGGGACATCCCTTTAGTTTCTGATTCTTTGCCATCCCAAAAAGCATAGCTATAAATATTTTTGTACAAATAGGTCATATCCCATTAAAAATGTTTTTAAAAAGAATGTCATCAGGTTGGTGTGGACTTTCATAGGGTTGAAATCACTTGGAGATAACCAGGGGAAGGTGAAGTGTGCATTTGGAGGACCTGATTGAAAGACTGTAAGCTTCTGGAGGACAGGGACGGCTACGTTTTTGTCTTTGTGTCCAGTTCATAGTAGAAATCTAGTAAAAATTTCTTGATTTGAAAAACAAAAAGCTAAGTAAAGGCTTTGCAAAAAACAAAGCAAACATTGTGTGATTAACCAATCAAAGTTTGGGAAGATAAGCTGCATCCTTCCCTCCAAAAAATAGCTAAGTGTGGGGCTTGTCTCCTCTCTAATAAATATATTATTTTCCAAACACTCCCCAACAATACCTCCTCCCTCTGCTGGGCAGATTCTCAACCTTCCCCACTTGCAGATTGAGCACTGACCCTCTGAGTAGTTCTAACCTAATAGCTACCAGAACATCCACGACAGCATCTCCAAGGTCACTATTGTGAAACTATCATCCCTCCACATAGATACCCACCTCCTCTCCTCCCAGATCACCTTAGAAATGAAGTAGGCACTCCTAGATGGATGAATTCTGCACTCTGGAGGCCGTGATCAGTGAATCCTTGCTTACCCTCTTTTTTCATTTTTAGCATGACAGATTTAGTTGCATAGGGCAGCTAGGAGCACTGAGCTTGGAATCAGGAAGATTCATCTACATGAGTTCAAATTTGGCCTCAGATTCTTACTAGGTGTGTGACCCTGGGCAAATCACTTAACCCTGTTTGCCTTAGTTTCTCACCTGTAAAATGAGCTGGAGAAGAAAATGACAAACCACTCTAGGATTTTTGCCAAGACAACTCTTAAAAGAGATCATGAAGAGTTGGAGCCAACTGAAACAACTAAGTAATAACAAATGAGTTGGTAAGGTAAGTACGCATGGTTGGGTCATGATCTTTACCAAATATTTCATTGCATTATCTTTCCCCTCAAATTTCCCCTTCTTCCAAACTTCCTTGTTATTTAGAAGGCACATCTGTCCTTCTAGTTACCCAGGTTCAAAACTTCATAGTCCATTCCTCCACTCTCCCTCACCTCAAATATCCCAATCAATAACCAAATCTTGTTGTTTCTACCTCTACAATATCTCTCAGATTTCTCCTTTTTTCCCTAAATACATAGCCACCTCCTCTGTTTGGCATGTAAAGCCCATCATCATCTAGCTCCTTCCTACCTTTCTGGTCTTCTCAGGCTCTGCTTCCTTCTACCTTCACATCAAAGGATCCAGCCACACTGACCTTCTTGCTGTTCCTCAAACAAGATTATCTATCTCCTGACTCTTTTCCTTTTAAATGGGCTGTCATTTCTGGAATGCCCTCTCTCCTAAAATTCAGCTCAAATCCCTGCCTTCTGCAGGAAATCTTTCCCAGTCCCTCCTGCTGTATCTTCCTTCTGAGATTACTTTTCATTTACACCATATATACATATTTACTGTGGTCATTCTCTTTTGGGGTGATTTCTTAAGTAATTAAAACAACCTACACTGGGGCTCAGTAGATAAAGAACCAAAAACAACCTACAACCTACACTAGGTGGCTCAGTAGATAAAGAACCAAACCTGGAGATGAGATGTCCTGGGTTTGAATATGACCTTGGGCATTTCCTAGGTACGTGATCCCAGACAAGTCATTTAACCCTAATTGTGTAGCTCTTGCTGTTCTTCTGTCTTAGAATTGACACTAAGATAAAAGGCAAGAGTTTATAAAGAGTAGGGGGGTTGGGGAAGACTTCCTATAGAAGATGATATTTTAGTTGAGATTTAAAGGAAGTCAGAAAGGTTAGTAGAATACAGGAGGGAGAACATTCCTGACATGGACAGCCAAAGAAAATACCTAGAGCCAGGAAGTCATTAACCCTGGAGTATTCATTGGAGAGTAAGGTGTAAGAAGACTGGAAAGGTAGGAGAGACTACCTTGCTACCTTTAGGTAACTTGCTGCTCCAGCAATGTGGCTTACCAGTTTTGGAGAACTTCTAGGTCTTTCAGAATTCACAATATCTCAACTTGAACACCAAATAGATATTTTGGTTTTGTTCCTTCCAAGGGTCTTCTCAGAGATAATGTCATCAAGGTATACTAACCCTTCCAGGTCTCCAACTACTTTTTTTTTACTAGCTATTGGCATGGGGCAGATGCCCCTGAGATGCTTTGGGGGTAAAATAGAAGTAAGCAAGTGAAAGCAGTCTTATCTTCCTCTTCTATGGGAATCAGGTAGTAGCCACTACTTAAATCTACCACTGAGAACCACTGGCTACTTACTAGACCATCTAGGGCTCTTCAGCTCCCTCTTCAGTCACCATCCCAAGCATCCCAAAGCTGGTCTCAGGATCACCTACTGGTTTGCTTCCTATTGATTTTCAGCCACACTAATTAGGTTGTAGAAAAGGTTATTACTAAAGTGACATAGAAAGGACAGTTGTTAAAAAAACAATTTGCTCAAACTGGATGTGAGGAGTCATGGGAGGAGGAGAAGATGGGGCACTCTCCCCTTGTACACATAGTCTTTTGGGGAGCGTGGATACAAACTTAAAAAAAAAGAATATCAAGAAGCATGTGTAGAGAGAACATGGAAAAGGGGCAATTCACACCTCCTTGTTACTAGGAGTTCTTTTCTCCTTTTGTAGGGTCCTTATGAAGTTAGTTATAACTCTTTCCTGGGCTCCAAGAGTTCATACCCTTGCAGTGTCTTAAAATAGCCTTCCCTCAGTATGTCTCTAAGCTAATAGCAGATGCTGCCATCAAATGCTGCTGCTCCAGGGATGTGACTGCCAGCTTAGGTGGACGTTGTCATAATTGCTGAAGGGACCACAAGCTCTTTCAGGATTCACAATATCATAAACTAATCAATTCTGTCTCTACATACAGTGGTTGCCTTTCCTCTAGAGCAGGGGTTGGCAACCTTTTTGGCCGCGAGAGCCATAAACGCCACTTTTTTTAAAATGTAATTTCGTGAGAGCCGTACAGTGCTCACAGTGAGCTCCTGTAACAGCGCCTGAAAAAAAATTGACTTTATGGCTCCTGCAGAAAGAGCCATATCCGGCCCTCAAAAGAGCCAGATATGGCTCGAGAGCCATACGTTGCCGACCCCTGCTCTAGAGGCTTTCTTCTTTGCCCTTGGCATGTCCACATGAATCTCCGTTTTCAGATAGACAGATGTACTATCTTTTTCTCTTTGGTTACATGGTAAATGGAGATTCTCTCCCAGGCAAGGATATGATGAAACTAGCACTAATTAGAGAGCTAATTATTAAATTTTCAGGGTAAGCATTTTATACCTTAGAAATCAGGAAATGCTAGAAATTAGGACTTGATTTATTGCTTTGTGGATTGTCTAGATCCAGGGTCAGTTTGCTGGTCAAATTCAGTTAGTAGCCTGTTTTTGTATAGTCACCAAAAATAGATTTTACATTTTAAAATACAATAAAATTTAATGTAAAATATACAATGCAATAGAATTTAATTTAAAACTACAAAAATCATTCTTAGATGCTAGACCTTACAAAATTTAGCTGTAGCCTAGTCTTGGTTCCAAGACCATAGTTTACTGACCTCTGGTCTAGACTTTCAGAAAGAGATGGAAAAAAATGTTAGTAATGCAGATCCTTAATGCTTAATTAACCTGATGTGGGTAAAAAGGGAGGAGTTGTCAAAGCTCAGAAGAGCAAGAAAAAGGAGGAGGATGAAGAAGATGATGAGGAGGAGAAGATGATGATGAATAACTTGGCTCAAGAGCAGTTTTTTCTTGTCTATAAAGCTTTTAAACCCCCTGTACACAACTCACTCCTTTTAAAGAAAAAAAAATTGAAATGTAAGGCTGTGTAAGATTTGTTTTTAAACTGTACAGTGTCTTTTTTTTGTATAATTAACATACTACCGAATGTGTCTTTAGATAGCCCTGTCCTTTAGTGGTATTTTCAATAGCCACTAGCCTTGCCTGGTATAGCATGGGGGTTGTAAATTGGCATGGAAATTTAAAGCAGGTTCTTGTTGGTGCACAGCACAAATTAGTTATATATGGGGATGTAGTTCATTTTCATCTTCAGTTGTTTTTGATGCAGCATATGAAATAATTGTTGTTCTTTACCTGAATACCACTCTGCAATTGCAAAAAAAAAAAAAGTTGCAGTTGTTTTGTTGACATTCTGAATGCTTCTAAGTAAATACAGTTTTTTATTAGTATTGTTGTCCTTTTCATAGGTGCCCTTAAATTATAACTTCTTTTTGAGGGGTAGCTCATCTTTGCTTTTTGTATGCCCATTTGGGATCACATGAATTATTACAGTCTTCATCTTTTCATATAGTTAGTTGATTTTTAAAAAAAGCTTTGATCTACATGCCCTTCATAATCTTGATGGGGTAATAAAACTTGCATAGACATGATTTTCTTCCATAACTGGAAATCAGAAGTTCCCAGTTAATAAACTCAAATTTCACATAGTACAGTATTCTATCCAGTTGCAACATTTACCAAGTAGAGAATATAGAAATCAGCAGCATGGAATTATTTGAGTGAAACATACTAAAATGCTGTCCTGGAAGGACCAATAGAAGGGTGTGTTCTGATCTTTGTGTGGGGGATTATACAACACTCACAACTTTATTACTGTGTAATTGAAGTTATGTTTATAATTCCCTTACTTCAGAAAAGTTAAGACTATGCCACAAAAAGCATGAGTTGAAATGCAAGACTGCCACAGTAATCTTTGGCAATAGACCTCCTAAAGGATAAGTAGGGTTATACTATAGTACGAAGGAACTGGCAGTGAATAGTCCTTGGGAAACTTTAGATTCTTAAAACTGAAAATTCGGATTTGATTTAAGTCAGTCCCAAATAAAATGTAGTCTCATTTAAAGTGAGGTGTTTTTTTCCCAATTGGGGTTTATGGGTAATTGTAATATTTACCCTCTTTTTAAAAAATAGGCCTTGATGGAAAATACACTTAAAATTCAGCATTATGGTAAATTTTTTAAACACCAAACACCTATTTTGATCAAATATTTTTTCCTTCTAAAATCAAAGCTAACTGTGTTCATTAAAACTGACCATTTATGTTTATCAGCTTGCCATTTGGGGGGACAATTTGGCAGTTTTGTGGTTTTGAAATTATGGTTCTCTTAAGTGCCAGCATTTTAAAATAGTCTTCTTGTACTTTTACATGCTTTTGTGGAGTACTGTTTTGTTATACAATTTCCACTTCCAGATTCTAATTTCAGTTTTGTGTTTGTTTATGTATAATTTCAGGAGGAATACTCAACATCTGAATCCTGGATGATGCTAATAAACTAATAGTTGCAGAAGTTTAAAAAAAAAATTGTCTCCTATTGTCTTATGGAGTCATTAGCTTCATTTGTCCAATTCTAATTTTTAGGAAGCTATTTTCCTATGTGAGGTTTTGTATTTTATTTATTCTTTTAGGAATCTATTCAATGAGTTTTTGCTCTAAGCCATTGAATTTTTCTATCATTTTATTTTCTAAGTCTCTTGTTATTTGCTTTTTTGATCCTCTTTTAGAGCTCTTCAAGGTTTCATTTGGGGCCCAACATCCTTTCGTATCTGCCTTTAAGGGTTCAAACAGAGGTATTTACACCTCTTTTTTGGCATTACTATTCTCTTCTAAGCTCAATTTTGGTTTTCCCTTTTGCTGAAATAGCTTTCCAGGGTGTGGCCTTTTACTCATTTGCAGGGAGGGCTTTTTTCTTGATCTTGCCTAGGTACCATATTAATGTTAATTTAGCTGGATTCCACTTCTCAGCTGCCAGCTGTCCCTGGTGTTATGAGCACCAGGGTTGCTCCTTCAGTTGAAGATTCCTCCAGTGTGCTTGCTAGCATTAATTCACTTGCTCAGGCTCCTCAGGATGTGCTTATACCAGGTCACTCCTCATGCTGCTGTTTCCACTGCTCTCACCTCTTACCCCAGCAAGACAGGTCCTTCCTGCTGCCCCTCTATATTTCCTCTGACTGAACCCCTGTTTCAATTTGTCTTCTGTTGCTCCAAAATTTGTTTAGAAATGGTTTTTTTTTCTTTTGTGGTTGTTTGGAGGTGAGTTTGATTGAACTTGGGACATTCTTTACCATCTTGGCTGCTGGAAGCAGAAGAATGTAGATTAAACTTAAAAGTATGTTGGGTGTATATTTTGGGGAGAGAGACAGTTGCTAAATATTTACTAGCACAAATACTACCCCCTAGGATCTAGATTCAGCTCCCAAATTTGGAATCCTTTCCTACCTGGTTTGGAACTGGTTTGTTGTTTTTATGCAGCAGATAGAGGTATGGATCATGATTATTAGCACCAAGAGGTCCTGGTTTTTTTTTAAACTCTTACCTTATGTCTTGGTATCAATTCTAAGATAGAAGAATGGCAAGGGCTAGGTAATTAGGGTTAAGTGACTTGCCCAAGGTCATACAATTAGGAAATTCCTAATTCAGGTCTTCCTGACTCCAGGCCAGATCAGTGTATACTGCCAACAAATTGTGCCACCCTATGTATTCTTTTGAGCAACTACCTTTTTCCCAGAAGTGCCCTCTCTTGAGTCTTCAATGATGAGAAAGGAGCTTTTCTTCCAGTGAGGGAAAAAACATGGTGGTCACAAGGAACATTCCACTGTCCTTTGTTCTGTCTCCAAATCACTACTGCCGTAAACCCTGAAGAAAATAACAGTAAAAGCATTTGCCCTGAGCACTATGACACAGGCACTCATTATACCTGCATTCGAATTATTTGTTTATCATCAGGCTCAATGTAAGACAAAAAATCCTAAGAACTGTGGCAGAGCAAAACCGGAATAGAGGTAGTAGTCTTCAAAGAGAGGCTAGGTAACCCCTTATTAGGATCACAGATCTAGACTTAAAAGGGACCTCAGAGGCCATCTAATGCAATCCCTGTATTTTATAGGGGAAGAACCCGAGACCTGGAAAGGCTAAGTGACTTACTCAAGGCCTTACAGAGATTAAAGATCAGAAGCAGTATTTGAAGTTGTATCTTATGACTCAAGAGTCAATGCTTTTTCCATTGTACCATATATTTCATCTTCCCAGATACTTCAGGGGTATGGGATGCAGTTCTGACTTGACTCCTCAGATTATATTTAGAATTCTTCTTCCTCCTCTTTCAGTCTACCTTATCTCTCTTTCCTGCTGTGAAGAGGAAACTTGTATAGATTCAATTTGTATTGGACGTCTTCCAAGGTCCCTTCTAACTCGTGACACTGTTGGGATTACAAAGATGAAAAATAACAGTGTCTGCCATCAAGGAGTTTACTGAAGAGGATGAGGTGAGATGAGATATATAAAAATATCAATGTCAGAATGACAAGTGTGTAAGAAAAGTCATATAGAATGGCACATGAGATTTTAGAAAGATGGTACCATCTTGTTGGAATAATCAGGGAATGCTTGATGAAAGAATTGATACTCAAACTTGACCTTGAAGGAAGGCAGGGATTTCAATAGAAATATAGAAGAACTCCATTCTAAGAAGATGAAATGATATATATGAATGCAGAGAATTGGGAAATAGTGGGATAAGATCTGGAACAGCAAGTAATTCGTTTTGGCTGGAACGTAAAGAAGGGGAGCTTCTTTAAAAATAAAAATAATAAATATTTATAATAATAAAAAATAAAAATCAAGTTAAAGGAAAGTTCAGAATAAGGAATTTGTATTTATCAGAATATAAAGCAGGATTGCTTCTTACACATTTTAAATGGCTTAATTGCATTTGAAATTTCACCTTGTTTCTGCACTGTCCAAACAACTCCTGGTACATGTTTGCTGATAAAATGTCAAGGCTTGGGTCAGTCCTCTTATTGGTAGCTAGCTATCCTCTCTGATGAAGGAACTTTCCTTTCTGACAGCTGATTCCTGCCAGTGACACAACTGATTGCTCCTCTCATTGGACCCAGAATCTCTGGCCCTTCTAAATTCCCAAGGCCACTTCTAAGCCCAGAGAAACCTGTTTGGTCAAATACTGAGGAAAAGAAACACAAACCAGATAGGTCCAGGTGGAAGCATGCCTACTTGAGTCTGTGCTTTATGTGGGAGCCGAGTCAGGTTGAGGGGAAAAGCATTGACCTTTTGTACCCCTCCCTAAATCTTCACTATTTATAATTTTTAAAAGTTAAGAGTGAGACAAAAGCTATTTCTGTTAGGAGTTAAATTCTTTGGAGACTATTTATTAATTTATAATTATTTATTAGAGAATAAAAGTTGGAATTGGAGAGAAAGGCTCGTTGTCATATAACCCTGCCTAGCTAATCTGAGCTTACCTCATGTCTCATGTCTCAGTTTGTATTGGCTAGCCAAGAGAGGCCTCACCAGGAAAAGGCAAAAAAGCAGCAGGTCAGCTGCCCCACCAGGCCACTTCCCAGACCAAGAGCCAAGAGTGTCTCCTCCTCACCCTACCCCACTTTCCTTAATTCCTAATTTATAACCCCGGTGTCGTCCCTCCTGGGTCTCCCTAGTTGGGCAGAACTTGACCTCAGGTTGGGTCAGAGGACAATCTTCTGTACACCAAGAGTCATGTGAGACAAGAGGCAAGTGTCTTCCAGGGATGCCAGGGAGCCAGTAGACCATTAGTGTCTTCCCATAGTATGTATGTGCTCCTAATCAAAGTGTGGGGCTGGGGCATGAGACTGAAATGGATTTTCAAAACTTTCTTTTCTTAAAAGGGAAGAGGGTATAATTTATATTAAATTCACACATTTCTTTTAAGTGATGTAGCACCCAGCCCTCTGCCACTGTAACAGCTAGAGTGGACCCCAAAGGAATATTCAGGGTTTACCGCATCATACTAAAACATATTCAGCCTGGAGTCACCATCCAAAAACCCCCTTCCCCTACCCCTCCCCCAAAAACCTTCCACACTCCTGCCTAGCTCATGGGGAGGGGGGGAAACAAGAAAGAGTTGGGTCCCTGCTATAGTTAATTTTCTTGAATTGCTTTTTTTTTTCTCTTTTTTTTGTTATTCTTTGCTATAAAAGAAAGCTCCTGGGAGGGGGGGGGGGGGGAGGAACAACAGACATACACAAAAATAAAATGATATAAAAGCAAACTGTGTCATACTTTTAAAAAATAACAAAGCATTGGGAGTGGATGCGATTGCCAAGAGATAAATTGTAGGGAGAGAAGAGGACTGAGGACAGAGTTTCAGGTGATGAGCCCCCTTTGAAATGAAGGCAGGAAGATGAAAGAAGAAAGAGTAAAAACATAAAAAATTGGGAAGAAGCCATCAGAGAAGTAAGAGAAAAACCAAAAGGAAAGAGTTCATAGAAGCCAAAGAAATAGAGAATATTCAGAAGGGAGTGGTCAGTCATGTCAAATGGCACAGAAAAGTCAAGGCAGACGAGGACTGAAAAAAGGTCATTGGAAGTTTTTCCCCCAGAGTACTTCAGGTCACAGAGCATGAACACTATTTGTACACTATTTTGCCAGATTGTTGTCTAGAGAGGTTGAACCAATTTATATCACCACTAACAACATATATCTGCTTACCTACATCCCTGCCAGAATTGGATTTTATAATTTAATTATGTTTGCTGCTTTTTTTGGTTTGAGCATACATAATTATGAGTACTCAACAATGTAGGTTTACAATTTATGTTTCTTGACTGTTCAGTCATTTGTCAGTTGCATCCAAATCTCCATGACTCCATTCAGGGTTTTCTTAGCAAAGATAATGGAGTGATTTACCATTTCCTTCTCTAGGTCATTTTACAGATGAAGAAACTGAAGTAAACGGGGTTAAGTAACTTGCCCAGAGTCACCAGCTAGTAAGTGTCTGAGGCCAGATTTGAACTCAGGAAAAGGAGTCTCCTTGATTCTATCCACTGTGCCACTTAGCCACCTAGTCATGTAGTAAACTAAGAGACTTATCTTATATATTTGTATGCAGCCAATAGTTGTCATTCATAACTTGAATTCTGGTCTCTGTGATTCCAAGGCCAAGTCCTCTAATGACTTTGCCACATTGTTCTCCTTTTTAATCCACTTAATAAATGCCTAATGGTACTTAATAATAATATAATGGTAGTTAAAAAAATTTTTTTAATGTGCATTTCTTCCATTGTTACTGAGGCTGTGAATTTTTCCAAAAAACAATTCTCTCCTTCAAACTGAATGGTTGTTTTTCAGTGGAAGTGTGTTCCAGTCTGCTGAAATACTAACACTGAACAGTATTTTGATAGCGTAGCTCGATCACCAAGAACCAACTTAGACCCTGAAAGAATCTGATTTAAAAAAATAATAATAATCTAATAAACTTTTCATTTCCTCTAAAGCCTTCCTGATAACTTCCTTGTTTTTCCTTTCTCGCATGGTGATTAAATACACAGCATTGCTCAGTGAGTCTCCTGTTAAATTTTCCAAGAACTCATTCCTCTGTCATGGTGTCTGCCCTCAACTTGCCCTGGCCTTCTTGGGAAGAATGCCTCATTTGTTCAAGTAGTCAAGTGCATGGAAAACCAACCAGAGAATTTTATAATTGTTCCAAAGTTTCTGGTAACAGGAGTAGCACACAAGATTTCAAACCACAAGGCAGTCTGTAGCCATACTCATCCTTTGGAGACAAGTGAATTGCCTTATCTGGAAAACTAGAATATTCTGAAAAGGGGTCCTGGAAACAGGAAGACAAAAATCTTTCATACGTGTTGAATAATCCTTTGAGGAAGCCATCTTTGGCGCCCCTTTTATTTGGACTTTGTTTGCATTAGGATATTAGTTAAAGATGGAAAGAACCTGAGAGACCATTTAGTAAAACGTCTGCATTTTTCATAGATGAGGAACCATCTCAGGGAGGTTAACTGATTTGGCCACAGTCTTAGGGATGGTAGAGCTGGGGTTTGAACTACATTTGAACTACTGCCTCTACATTCAGCAGTCTCTTAACTATCCTACATTATCTCCCTTCTACTGAGTCTTGCCCAAGTTTATGACTCACCACAAAATGTTTCAGCCATGTTATTATTCCCCAGAAAGAGCAAGCAAACTGGAAAGTGAAACAAACGTGAATCTGAGTCCTAAAGTTAAGCCCTGGTTCTGCCTTCTTGGATCTTCTCAATTGCATTATGTATTGGGAAGAACACTAGACTGGAATCAGAAGACCAGAGTTTAAATTCAAACTCCTCATATTATGGTTCACTGATTAGTCTGGACAAGGGGATGTTTTGGAGATTGGTTGTCAGGGACAAGGGTTAATTTGAAGTTTCATTAAACAAAGTTGCCAACGGTGATCCCCATACTGATCAGTTAAACTTTATTTTATTCTTTCATTATAGGATGCAATCCTATACTTTCCCCTGTTATTATTCCTCTCTCATTACTCACTGTAAATTAATTTGATTTTATTTCGTATGCAACTTGAATTTACTTGTGTACTTGGTTCTCTCCCCCCAATAGCCTATAAGTTCCTTAAAAAACAAAATAAAGGCAGACATTTTCCATTATAATTGGAGAAACATTAATTGTTTGTGAGTAGGTCAATCTGATATAATAAAAATAATAACACTGCTTAATTAATTAATTTAAATTTTATTTTTTAGAAAATTTTTCCCATGGTTACATGATCCATGTTTTTACTCTCCTCTCCACCACCACCCCTCCCCCATGGCCAACACGCATTTCCACTGGTTTCTTTATGTGTCATTGATCAAGACCTATTTTCACCTTATTTCCAATGGGGTTGTCGTTTCGAGTCTACATCCCAAATCATGGCAACCTCAACCCATGTGTTCAAGCAGTTGGTTTTTCTTCTGTGTTTCCACTCCTGCAGTTCTTCCTCCAAATGTGGATAGCGTTCTTTTTCATAAGAACCTCAGAATTGTCCTGGGTCATTGCATTGCTACTAGTACAGAAGTCCATTGCATTCTATTTTACAACAGTATATCAGTCTCTGTGTACAATGTTCTTCTGGCTCTGCTCCTTTCACTCTGCATCAGTTCCCGGAGGTCTTTCTAGTTCGCCTGGAACTTCTCCAGTTTATTATTCCTTTTAGCACAATAGTATTCCATCACCCGCATATACCACAGTTTGTTCAGCCATTCCCCAAATGATGGGCATCCCCTCATTTTCCAGTTTTTTGCCACCACAAAGAGCGCAGCTATAAATATTTTTGTACCTGTCTTTTTCCTTATGATCTCTTTGGGACACAAACCCAGCAATGGTATGGCTGGATCAAAGGGCAGGCAATCTTTTAGCGCTCTTTACGCATAGTTCCAAATTGCCAGCTAGAATGGCCGGATCATTTCACAACTCCACCAGCAATGCATTAATGTCCCAATTTGGCCACATCCCCTCCAACATTCATTATTTTCCCCTTCTTTCATTTTAGCCAATCTGCTAGGTTTGAGGTGATACCTCAGAGTTGTTTTGATTTGCATTTCACTAATTAGAGATTTAGAACACTTTCTCATGTGCTTATTGATTGTTTTGATTTCTTTACCTGAAAATTGCCTATTCTTGTCTCTTGCCCATTTATCAATTGGGGAATGGCTTGATTTTTGTAAATTGATTTAGCTCCTTGTATATTTGAGTAATTAGACCTTTGTCAGAGTTTTTTTTATAAAGATTTTTTCCCAGTTTGTTTCCCTTGTTGTTTCCCTTCTGATTTTGATTGCATTGTTTTTGTTTGTAACAAAACCTTTTTAATTTAATGTCAAAATTATTTATTTTACATTTTTAATTTTTTCTAACTCTTGCTTGGTTTTAAAATCTTTCCTTTCCCAGAGATCTGACAAGTATACTATTTTGTGCTCCCCAAATTTACTTATAGTTTTCTTCTTTATATTCAAGTCATTCACCCAGTCTAAATTTATCTTGGTGTTGGGTGTGAGATGTTGATCTAAATCTAATCTCTCCCATATTATTTTCCAATTTTCCCAGCAGTTTTTGTCAAATAGTGGATTTTTGTCCCAAAAGTTGGGCTCTTTGTGTTTATCATAGACTGTCTTGCTGACGTCACTTACCCCAAATCTATTCCAATGATCCTCCCTTCTGTCTCTTAGCCAGTACCACACCGTTTTGAGGACCACTGCTTTATAGTACAGTTTAATATCTGGTACTGCTAGATCACCTAACTTCACTTTTTTTTTTCATTATTTCCCTTGATATTCTTGATATTTTGTTCTTCCAAGTGAACTTTGTTATAGTTTTTTCTAATTCAGTAAAAAAGTTTCTTGGTAGTTTGATAGGTATGGCATTAAATAAGTAAATTAATTTGGGTAGAATGGTCATTTTTATTATTTTAGCTTGTCCTACCCATGAGCAATCAATGTTTTTCCAATTGTTTAGATATAGTTTTAATTGTTTAGAAAGTGTTTTATAGTTGTGTTCGTATAATTCCTGTGTTTGTTTTGGTAGTAGATTCCTAAGTATTTTATATTGTCTAGGGCAGTGATGGGCAAACTACAGCTGGTGGGTCAGATGCAGCCTCCTGAAATGTTCTATCTGGCTGCTGGACATTATTCCTAATCTGACGAATACAGTAAGTAGGATACAATACAATGAAACTTCCAAAGAGTTGCCTTAGAACCAGACTGACATGAGCATTTCCTTTCCTTTGGCCTCCTCTTTAAAAAGTTTGCCCATCACTGGTCTAGGGTGATTTTTAATGGAATTTCTCTAACGCTTGCTGTTGTGATGTGTTGAGAATATATAGAAATGCTGATGATTTATGTGCATTTATTTTGTATCCTGCAACTTTGCTAAAGTTGTTGATTATTTCTACTGGCTTCTTAGTTGATTCTCTAGGATTTTTTAAGTAGACCATCATATCATCTGCAAAGAGTGACAGCTTAGTCTCCTCATTGCCTATTTTAATACCTTCAATTTCTTTTTCTTCACTGCTTATTTTATATTCAGTACTACACCAAACTCTCAAGAGAATATTTTGTAGATATAGAAAAATAAAAATGAGGAGCAACTAGGTAGCATAGTTCATGGAGCCCCAGGCCTGGAGTCAGGAGAACCTGGTTTTAAACTTGGCCTCAAACACTTCCTAGTTGTATGAACCCAAGCAAGTCATTTAACCCCAACTGTCTAGCCCTTCCAGCTCTTTTGTCTTAGAATCAATATTTAATATCAATTCTAAGACAGAAAGTATAGGGTTTTTTAAAAAAGGAAAATAATAATGAAATTTATGTGAAGGAACAAAAAGACAAGAATCTCAAGGGCAATCATGAAAAAAAGTGGGAAAGAAGGAGATTTATCAGTAAGAACTTTCAGATACAACAGAGCAATAATCATCAAAAATACCTTGGTATTGGTAAAAAAAAAAGTAGAGAGGTATGTCAGCAAAACAGATTAAGTAAACAATATACAAAGACAGACTTACACAGGAGCATAAGGTTTGAAAAGCCCAAAGACCCCAGTTAGTAGGGGAAGAACTCGCAAAAACTACTGGGAAAACTAGACAACGATCTGGAAGAAATTAGTTTTAGACCAACATCTCACAACAAAATAAGCTCCAAATGAATACATAAATTATATATAAAAGGTCATGTCAGAAACAAATTAGAGAAGCGAAGAAGAAATTAGCTTTTGGATCAATGGACAGAGGAAGAATTTGTAATCAAATAAGGGATAGAAAGGATCACCCAAGATAAAATAAACAATTTTGATCCTAAAAAATTTAAAAGGTTTTGTATAAGCAAAGTGAATGTAATAAAAATTAGAAGGGAAATAAGTATCTTTGCAATGAGTTTCTCTGATAAAGGTCTCATATCCAAGATCTATAAGGAATTAATTCAAATTTATTAGAGTAAGAACCATTCTACAATAGATAAACTATCAACACATAAGAATAGAGAAGAAATCTAAGTTACAAACAATTATATGAAAAAATGTTCTAAATCACCAATAACTAGAGGCATGCAAATTAAAGCAACTTCAAGGTTCCAGCTCATCCCTATCAGATTGACAAAATGATAAAAGTAGAAACTGACAAATATTGGAGGAGCTGTGGGAAAAAAAATTATAATAACTAACATTTATTTACTATGTGCCAAGTACTTTGCAAAGATTATTTCATTTGAGACTCACAACAACACTATTATTATCCCCATCTTACAGATGAAAAAAATTGAGGCAAACAGAATAACTTGCTCAGGGTCGCACACCTAATAAACCGCTGAGACTGTATTTAAACTTAGGTCTTCTGACTTCAGGGCCAATATTTTAGTCAAATGAACTATTAATGGAGCTATGAATTGGTGCAGCCATTCTGGAAAACAAAATGGAACTAACTATTCCAGAAAGTTTTCAAATTGTGCATACCCTTTGATCCAGCTATCTTTCTAGTAGTATACACCATAGAAATCAAAGAAACAGGAAAAGGATATATATATATATATATATAAATATATATATATATATATA
>NC_058133.1:177668705-177701290 GCF_016433145.1 Gracilinanus agilis
CCTTCTCTTAATGAGGCCCTGCCCCATCCCCCTCCCCCCCTCCCCCCCGCCCTCTAATTGGACTTCCACCCCTCCCGCATTTTCGTAGCATCCCTGGAACACAGAAGCAGGGTTTAATGGAAGTGGAGGAGGGTGGGCTGCTTCAAATCCTAGGTTCAAGTGCCGTGCTTCTCTCTCAGCCTCGGTGGCCTCTTCTGTAAAATGAGGAGGTTGGGCCCTAGGCTCGGAGGCCCTTTCCAATGTCAAACACTAGAAGCCTAGGAACTGCTCCTGGTAATTCACAAACTGTCGTCACGATAATAATAAGAGCTAACATTTATGTTGCGCTTATGGTATGACAGGCACAATGCTAAGCTCTTGAAGGTTTTTTTTTGTTTTTTGTTTTTTTTAATCTCATTTGCTGCTCAAAATTCTGGAAATGTGCTTTTATTATCCTCATTTTACAGATGGGGAAACTGAGGTCACCTGCTATTTAAGTGACTTGCTAACCTAGCTAGTAAGTTTCTGAGACCAGATTTCACCGCAGGTCAAACTGAATGGAGTCTCTTAGATCTGACTCCCTTATTAATCATTGTATATAGGTGAAACAAGGAGGTTGGAGCAGAAGATCTTTAGGGAAACTTCTGGAGGGTAAGACCTGTTTTCATTTTGCCTTCTTGGCATCTTGCACCCCACACAAAGGAGCATTTGATGTAGTGCTCTTTGAATTGAATATAAGGTTCTGTCCAGCCTTAAGCCCTAAAGTAAAGTCCATCTCCTTCATTTTGTATGGTGGAGAGGTGGAGAAACAGGCCCAGAGAGAGAAGCAACTCAAAGATCCCAAAAGTAACTGGCAAGCAGAGTTTAGAATCTAGCTTTCCAGGCTCAGTGAGCTACAGAGGAAAGGAAATTTTGGGATATGGAAAACTTGGTTCTCATGAGGCTCTGCAATATGAACTTAAATCATTTTTATCCTTTAGACCTTTATCTCCTTTGCAAAATGAAATGGTTGCTCTAGATTTCTAAACTCCTTCTTCCATTTCTAACATTCTGTAGTTACTTGGTTCCCATCTTATTCTCTATGGAGCCCACCTTATGGACATAACTTCTTCGAGACCTCAGTCATTCTCCCTCATCCCTTATCACAAGTACACTTTCTTCTCACAAATAACTTAATTTGGGCCTATTTGTTTCTACCAGGGTTCCTGAGTATGCTGTTCCTCCCCACCAATCAGAGGCTTTCCATTTTCCCTGTTCTTTTGTCTCTCATACACATTCCCACAGAGCTTTGCCTTCCCTAGCTGCCCTGCTCCCATTATAGTACTCTTTTCCATTGCTGTGATGTCACCTCATCATTGTGTTGTCTGAACTAGGTCTCTTTCTCTCTCTATCAGAGTTCATCTCCAGAGAATTACCTCGAGCACTTTCCTCTACCAATCTGCTACCCAGCTGGGAAATGACCTTATAAATTTGGCTACCTTTAACCCTCACACATCAGCCAGTATGTATTAACATTATGATTCAGTTGGTTGGGAATTTGGGGATGGTACTGGGAGTGTGTGATATCTGAGATTTAAAGGTAATCATTCCATTCACCTTCTTCCTGCTTCCCAAGAAGTAGTAGTGACCTAAGTTCCTGCCCTGACCTCCTGAGGACTCTGTCCCTTTGACAGACTCTGTTTCCTCAAAGAGGGTTTGGGGACAGGTAGAAGGAAAGAGAGGAAGTACATTTTTTACTGAATGGGTTTTAGTTGTGGCCTAGCCACTTATAGACTAGTCAGTCAGTCAATAAACATTTATCAAGCATCCACTACTGTGCCAGGCATCTTCTAAGCATGGAGGATACAAAGAAGGACAAAAGATAGCCCCCTCAAGGATCTCTTATTCTAATGGGAGACAACATGCAAACAACTTTGTACAGACAAACTATATGCAGGATGAATTGGAACAATCAACAGAAGGAAGGCATTAGAATTAAGGGGACTTGGGAAAGGCTTCCTATAGAAAGTGGGTTGTTAGTTGACACTTGAGAGAAGCTAAGACACTCAGTTGAGGAAGGAGAGAATTCTAGGCAGTGACAATACCTAGTGTCTGGAACTGGACTATCTTGTTAGAGGAACAGATAGGAGACCTGTATCACTGGATTGAAGTTTATAAGAAGAAAGAAAAGTGGGGTATGAAGTGTAAGAAGATTGGTGGGGAGTGTTATAGAGAGATTTGAACACTGAAGGATCTTCTATATCAACTCTAGAACCAGACTCTCAAAAGTTCTTGCCACTGCATAGTTCTAGGCCTTTCTTGTCCCTATTCCATCATGATTCCACCCCTTTCAGAAAATCAATTTGCCCTTTTGTAAAAGATGTACCTTACAAAGCAGTTAATGACCAAATGAGTTAGTGTGTCTGAAAATGTTGTACAAAAGTAAGATATTTTTATCCTTTTTCTCATAGTTTGGGTAAATTTCAGGATCCCAAGACCTTAGAAAGCCTGCTTTGGAATTGGGTTTAAATCTTGGCTCTGTTTTTTTTACTGGTGGTATGACCTTGGACAAGTCATTTATTTTTTCTAGACCACAGTTCTCCTATTTGTAAAATGAGAAAATTGTATTAGATTGCCTGGAAGTCTCTTGTATTTCAGAATCTCTGATCCTTTGAATCTGACCATACAGCTTTAACACACTTACTCCGCAATAGAGTTGTGGGGACTTGGGGAAGTCACCATTATGGAAGTGGAGAGATGTATTACTTTTCATCTACAGTTGGAACTTAAGATAGATTTTCCCATAGGAACCATGTTTAAAATGGTGGTTAAATGTGGTTACATTGTTGGTTAAATGGGTTTTGTGGAATGACAAGAATCTAATTGCCATTTTTAATATTTCTATAGAAAAGTGAGTTCCGATTTCTGAATAATTATAGATTGTTCAAAGTTGAGAAGCTGCCAGTGTAATTCACCCTTTTGAGTCAGGTATATATCTGAAATTTTCAGTGTCCAAAGAATGGAGAAAGAACATAAGTAAAAGGCTCTTCCTTTCTCCTTTCTCTTTTTAAAATCCTCTAGGGGAGGAGTGGAAATGGTAAATGGTAAAGTGGAAAGATTATTAGATTTGGAGTCACAGGCCCTGATTTACCTAGTTCTCCTAATTATTTTCTGGCCTTAAATCAAGTATTTTCCTCTCTCATTACCATGGTTTCCTTATCTATTAAATGAAGGGATTGGATTGGATCGGATTGGGGATTCTAAACCTCATGATTTAAACCATGGACCTCAGTCCATGAATTCTAGAAAAAAAATGTTTTGATAATTTTCAATATAATTGGTTTTCCTTGTAACCCTTTGTATTTTATTTGATGTGTTTAAAAATATTCTGAGGGTTATCCATAGTTCTCACTAGATTGCCCAAGTAGTCTATGACACAGAAAAGGTTAAGAAATCTTCAACTAGATAATCTCTGAAGGATTCTTCAGCCCCAAACCTGTGTTTCTAAGTTTTATCCTCTCTTGTCTCTTTATTGTATCCTCCTCCCAGATTATAAGTGACATGAGTAAGAGCCAGGCCTGGAAATGGAAGGTCCTGAGTTCATATTTGATCTCAGATACTTCCTAGCTGTGTGACCCTGGGCAAGCCTCATTATCTAGCCTGTAGCACTCTTCTTGCCTGGGAACCAATACAGAGTACTGGTTCTAATACAAAAAGTAAGAGTTATTTAAAAAAGAAAGTGACAGGTATTTTTGAACATTTGTCTTGGAAAAGACTTCTCTTTGGAAAAGGTGAGATTAGATTGAATTGAATTCTTCTTGGAAATAATAATTTTGCTCCCTTTCAGCCCCCTCTCTCTGTGGGTACTGTGTTTCTTCTCTAGGCATGTCAGCTCTAGGCATGATCTGGGAAACTCAAGGGCCTAGGATTCTCTCCCAGCAAAAGTGAGAAATTTTGGCCTCCAGTTTGAAGGTGCCAAGATATTGTTGTTTGACATTAATAGATGAAATTTATCTCCTCCCGCCAAATTGGAACTAAGACTTGGGGGGAGTAAAGAGGATTGGGAGGCCTCTCCTCACAGAGTGACAATAAATGTTGGCCAATTGAGAGTCTCCGTGTTCAGCAGATGAATGAAAGTAAATGCTTCATTGCCCTCTGAGGAGGCAGCAGGCTCCTTCTGCTGTCTTGTAGGTGGGCACCGCAGAGATGAAGAGGAGGAAGAAGAAGTGGTCATTGGTTGGCAAGAGAAGCTCTTTAGTCAGGTAAGTAAATGGCCTGAATTACCTTCTCCCCCTCTCCCTCTGCACAGGCATGACTACAGGAATCTGGAGAGGCAGCTATGCTGCATTAGGGGCAGTTATCAGCACATCCACACAGTGGCCTGTTATCTGATTTGATGAGCCAGCTTTGAGTCCCCACAGGCTACTGCTGAATCTCAAGATTTGAGAGTTGGAAAGGAACCTCATTGGGCATGTAGTCTAACCCATACATAAAGAGAGTACTTACTATAACCTACCAACATGTGGTTAGCCAGCCTCTGCTTGGAGACTTCCAAGAAAGGGACTTTTGCTACCTCTCTCCAGGCAGTCCAACCCATTCCACTTCGAGACAGTTCTCATAGGAAGTTTTTCCAGCCTCAGTTTGCTTTTTGTAACTTCCTCCCACTGCTCTTTCTTCTGCCTTCTGGAACCAATGAGAATAAGTCCAACCTTTTCCTCCATATAAAGCCCTTCAGATACTTGAAGATAACTATCAAGAATGCCCTGAATCTTTACTCTTCTCCAGGCTAAATATACCCAGTTTCTTCAGCCTGTCCTAATATGGCAAGAGGATCCTTGTTTCTCCTCTAGTGAAAAGGAAGGAAATCTGTATCTACCCATTGTTGTTACTTCTAATTAGCAGCTTTAGTAAAAAAAAAAAAAAAAACAGATGGAAAAGGGAGCTTGAAAGTCCTTTTCTGAATGAAGTTTGGGAATGATCTGAGATTTTAGTTATCCATGCTCTTCTCTGCCTTATGTCCTTTTTAATTTTTAACAAAAATATATCTAAATTTTGTTGATAAAATCAAATAATAAAGAATAAATTTGTTAATTATATAAGCATATAATTAATAGAATAAGTATATTTTATTTATTGCAATTAATATATTGCCATTGTGTCATTATACTATATCAGTTTATTATATAACAATTAACATGTGTATGTTAACTTATAACATAGATTTATATTTTGTAATTTTATTATGATTAATAATAGATAAAAAAAAATAAAACATTCCTCTCCAAATGAGAAGCAATGTAGTGTATTGAGAGCAGGCCCCAGAGCCAGGAAGACCTAGGTTCAAGTCCTGTTTCTGGAAGTCCTGGCTATGTGATCCTGAACAAGTCACTCAACTTCTGAGTGCTCTGGGTAACTCTCTAACACCAGAATTTCAAAGAAAGTACTGACTAGCGTTAATGTGGAGAGTTCCCTCATCTAGGAGTTCCCTATACCAATAAAATCACAGGTCTAATCCCTAGTCTCATTATTTCCAAATATAACTTACCCACCTCCCTTTCCCAGTAAAATGTCCCCTGTGAGATGAAAATTGAAAAAGAAGGAAAAGAGAAGCCTTTTAGCAAGACTGGTCAAACCATCAGTCATGTCTGACACTATGCATTACTCTAAACCTACAATCATCTACTTCTGCAAAGAAGGGGAGAAAGATTCATTTTTTCAACTTTTCAGCAACCCATGTTTGGTCATTTTAAGTATTTTTTAGAGTAATTGCATACTGTTCAATTTGGGGATTTTTTTCTTTCTTTTTACATGGATATAGTCATTGTGTATATTGCTCTCTTGGTTCTACTTCATTTGCTCTGCATTTTAAAAAGTCTTCTCATACTTTTCTGAATTTTTCATATTTGTTGCTACATATGTCAGAATAGCATTCCATTCCATTCATTTACCACAATCTGTTTAGTTATTCCCTCATTCCTAGACACAACCTTTGTTTCATATTTTTGCTATCCCAAAAAAGTAACTGCTTTGAAAATCTTGGTATACATAAACAAGACCTTCCTTTCTGTTTTTTATTTCCTTAGAATATGTGTCTAGCATCAGGTCTTCTGCTTCAAAAGATATAGATAGCTTAGTAGCCTTTATTTTCATGTTTGGACCAATTCACAGTGGCTCCAACTGCAGTGTGCTAATGTACCTGTCTTTCAGCAGCCCTGTGAACATTATTTTTGTTCTATTCATGTTCTTTAGTCTGAGTAACTAAGTGCTAAGGAGAATAAATTCTTTAGGATCAATTTGAGTGAGGAACAACATGAACTGTATTTGTCAAGCAACACCTGTTGTCTTTCATCTGTGCTCAAAGTTTGAAGTGGATCTGTATCAGAATGAGTCAGCCTGTCAAACCCCACTGGATCACCAGTATCACCAGGAGATCTTAGAACTGGAGGCTTCTGGGGGCCGGAAGAATCGCCGAATCTTCACCTATACTGATTCTGATCGCTATACCAACTTGGAGGAGGTGTGTTCTTCATTCTGATATCTCTAAATTTGCCTCCTTTTCTAGCTGCCTGTGCCCTGAGTAGAGATGCCAAATCTATTAGAGGAGTGGTGGGTACTGATTCTAGCCACTAGGACAGTGATGGGCAACCTTTTGAGCTTGGTGTGTCAAAATTTGCCAAAAAAACAAGCATAACTTGGGTGGTGTGTCATTTTGAGGAAAAAAACATAATTTCACGATATTTATAGTTTAAATAACAAAAATGTATAATTGTTTCATGTAACTATATTTAATAAACCAAAATAGGTAAATGAATATAGGTAGAATTGTCTTCTGTAGTGCACAGAGTATCTATACTACATTATAGCAAATGTTTCATCCTCGGCATGCAGCACCATACTTCTCTGTACGGCCGCATGTCATTGAAAATGGCTACATGTGTCAGTGCTGACATGCGTGTCATAGGTTTGCCATCACCACACTAGGATATACTTGACTAGAACCCACCCAGCACCTCCTGCCCTGGGCTAGCAACCTGGTTGGGGTAAAGTGAACCCAATATTCAAGAGGTTGTGGCTGCTGCTTTTCTTCCCTACTAATGTCAATCCCAGGTCTAGAGGGCTTGAGGGAACCAAGACAGACTTGTGGATTCCAAAAGGGGAAAAACATCTTTTAGGATTTCTCCATGCTGGCACAAGATAAAGAAAGGTTAGAGTTCGAAACTCCCTCAGAACTTAAGCTGAGATTCTGATTGGGAATTTTAAAAGAGAAATCCAGAACAGCTGTGAGCCCATATCCAGCACACAGTTCATAATTTATATAGATATAACTGAGTTTGTAGTATGTATGCCCACATTTGTTAACATGTTGTTTTGGGAGTGTTTTTCACACATTGTGTGTATGTGTCTCCTTTCTCCCCAGTGAGAGTGTAAACTCCAGCACAGGGATCATTTTTTTTGCTTTTCTCTCATCACCTTGAATAATAATTATATTGTTCTTAATTTACAAAGCATTTTCCTCACAACTACCCTGTGAGGCAGGAAATTATTCTTATATTACAGGTGAGGAAACTGAGACTTAGGTTGTGACTTGACCATATGGTCATATGACTAGCAAGGAGCAAAACCAGTCTGACCCATGTCCAGTATCTGTTCTAACCTATCCTGCTGTCTTGGAATGTTGATTGTGGTGCTCTGTACATAGTAGGGGCCGAGTAAATGCTGTTAGTTGAATCAAATGCTATCTTCAGGATAGTTATGAAACAGCATGAATTGTCTAATTGGATATTTTATTCATGAAAATAAAATTAAAATATGGTTATTGCTCTATTTGTATATAAATATCTCAACAAATTTTTATCCTTGGATGCTCTTCTCACTCCCAATGAAATAAATAGCATGTTAGTGGGTAACCTCACTCTCCCATTAGTTGGCATATGTTCAGAGAATGCAAACTAATCATAATATTCACTTAATCCAAGCCTAATTAAGAATGCTTTTGTGCTGTGCTTACATTATGAGGCAATCTAAAGCCGAGGAGAGATCATTTCTGACTCACCTGTGCTACTTCTCTATTCATTACCATAAATAATTGTGTGGTGACTACTTATGAGGCCTAAGTCCTAGGATGGGAGATAGAAAGCAAAAATGTTCCTTTGGTTGCTTATCTCCAGATTATCATGAGTAGATGGGTGACATATAGCTATTCTTTTATCCCAGCATTGTCAGAAGATGACCACCTTGGAAAATGAGGTGCCCTCATTCCTGGTTGAGCGGATGGCAAATGTCAGACGTCGCCGTCAGGACCGTACAAACAGGTGCCAGAGGGACAATGGGTTAACTTGGTGGCGTTGACCTTGCTTTTTGTCCTCTGTTGTCTCCTTTCTCTTTCTGAGGGAGGTGACCATCCTGCTCCTTGAGCAGACCAAATTTAGATAGTTCAGTCCTGGATGCCACACTTTAGGGAGGCTTGGGCAAGTCACTTAACCCTCTTTGCCTTGGTTTCCTTATCTGTAAAACAAGCTGGAGAAGGAAATGGTAAATCACTCCAATAACTTTGCCAAGAAAACCCCAAATAATGTCTGTGTGACCTTGGTCAAGTCTTAGTACTATCTTACTACTTAGTATTGATTCAAAAGACAGAGAGGAAGTTTTTTTTTGTTGTTGTTTTTTTGTTTTTTAATGGGGTCACAAAAAGTCAGGCACAACTGAACTGTCTGAATAACCAAAGCCAGATAGGCAAAGGCCCTGAAGTCATTTCAAAAGAAAAGGACATGTTTAACTTAGGGAAGAAAGAGTGTAGAGTGGGATATGATAACTTATCATTTAAAGTTCATGAAAATATCCCTTGGAGAAACACGAGATTTATTCTGTTTAACCCCACAAGGGATAGAAGTAGCAAAGGGGGAGATTCAGGCTTGATGGCAGAAAGAAGTAGAATTATCCCCAAATAGAATAGACAGCCTTGACAGATGGCAGTTGCCTTTTCACCTCTGAGGTCCATTCCAATTCTCTAGTGCTTCCAGTCTTTTATTTTACTTTGCCCAAAGGAGTTTCTGGTGACAGGTGGAGCAGTGTTCCTGTGATGTTCTCACTGCAGGGAAGGCAGCCTCTCCAAGTCCCGAATCATCACCTGGAGACCATCAGAAGAATTCATTAGGAACAACCATGTCATCAACACACCGCTTCAGACTATGTACATCATGGCAGATCTGGGACCCTATGGAAAGTGAGTGAGATCTAGGACCACCCTGCTTAGATCCCTATCCTCTCTTTTTTTACCTTAATATTTGTCTATAGGATAGAAGTTAGTTGTCACTATAACTTTTACCTCTCTGAATTTTGTTTTAAAAGGCCTTGCACTGTAGTGGTAGTTCTACTCTGAGAGAGGTTAGAAAGGGAGCTTCTCCTATACTTGTCACCTGACCTTCTGGTGTCCTAACCCCCTGTCCTTGGTGGTAATACAGGCCCCCTGAGCATGAGTCTTAATTTTCTGGTCTTTAGGCTTGGTCAGAAGAATTATGAACAAGTCCTCTGTACTCTGAAAGTGGACAGCAATGGAGTGATCACAGTCAAACCAGATTTCACAGACAACAAAGGGCCTTACAGGTGAGAAATATGGGGAGGGAGGTAGCTGGGTAGCTCAGTGGATAGAGATGGGAGGTCCTAGGTTCAAATCCGGCCTTAGACTCTTCCCAGCTGTGTGACCCTGGACAAGTCACTTGATCCCCATTGCCTACCCTTACCAGTCTTCCACCAAGGAGCCAATACACAGAAGTTAAGGGTTTAAAAAAAATGTGGGGAGGGCTCTAGGGGAGAGGGTAGTGAGCTGACATTTTTTCCTTGCCAAAAGCTGAGATTTCAAAAAGTCTGATTTCTTTCCATTTTTCACTTTAGTCCTTAAATCTTTAGAGGCTCTACTTTTTTTTAATTTTATTTTAAAAAATTTTTCCATGGTTATATGATTCTTGTTGTCTCCTTCCCCTCTTCCAGCCTCCCTCCCAGAGTTGACAAGCAATTTCACTGGGTTATACATATATTATCATTCAATTCTTATTTCTATATTGTTCATTTTTGTGATAGAATAATCTTTTAAAACCAAACCCCCAAATTATATATCCATACAAACAAGTAATAAATCATATGTTTTCTTCTGGATTTCTACTCCCACAGATCTTTCTCTCGATGTGGATAGCATCCTTTCTCATAAGTCCCTCAGGATTGTCCTGGATCATTGCATTGCTTTTAGTAGCAAAGTCAATTACATTTGATCATCCCACAGTGTTTCAGTTACTTTGTATAATGATCTCCTGGTTCTGCTCATTTCATTCCATATCAATTCATTGAGGTCTTTCCAGTTCTTATAGAAATCAAGCAGTTCATCAATCCTTGTAGCACAATTATATTCCATCACCATCGTATACCACAATTTGTTCAGCCATTCCCCGATTGAGGGACATCCCCTCATGTTCCAACTTTTTGCAACTATAAATATTTTTTTACAGTCTTTCCCATTTTTTTTCTCTCTTTGGGATACAAAGGACATGCTGGATCAAAGGACTTGCATTCTTTTAAAGTCCTTTGGGCATAATTACAAATTGCCCTCCAGAATGGTTGGATCAACTCACAATTCCACCAGCAATGTATTAGTGTCCCAATTTTGCCACATCCCCTCTAACATTTATTTTCCTTTACTATCATATTGGCTACTCCCCTAGGT
Organism: Gracilinanus agilis; assembly: GCF_016433145.1. Lineage (NCBI taxonomy): Eukaryota > Metazoa > Chordata > Mammalia > Didelphimorphia > Didelphidae > Gracilinanus > Gracilinanus agilis. Next base: position 177,679,378 of record NC_058133.1, read on the forward strand.
GTAAGGTGGTACTAGCGGCTCTACTTTTAATAAAATAGTCTGTTCCAGGGACAGTGACTAGAGTGGGATTTTTAAAAACTTTTTATTGTGGATTTACCAACCATAAAATTTCAACAGGCAAGATAGAAAAGGAGATTATATATGGAATTGTGAAATTTTGTGACAGTTTTTTTTTGAATGTATATTCTGTTTAACACAATAATAGAAAACAAGCCTCACTGCTTGTCTGTGGCCCCTTTTGAACTTCCCTCCTTGGAGCAGTTTAATTTCAAGGACTGGATGAGATTAAACTGAGGGCCAGATAATTATCACACCACTATCCTAAATGATCATAAATATATTGTGGAAGGTGTTAATAAAGAGGATAACCCTGTGGAAGGTGCAATTTAAACTACTTGGATCTTGCCCTCATTCCTCTTCCTTCCCACTCTCCCACCCCTTTTCCCTCCAGTAAACATTCTAGTCCAGTCTGAGAGGTCACATCCACTTTGCCCAGAGTTCATTTCTTTGCTCTGACTTTGGTTCCTGGTTGTGATCTGAGCAGAATTGAGATGGAGGGGGAGAAGCAGGAGGTGTGGAAGTACACGATTGACAATGTGTCCTCACCAGCACAGCGAGAAGAAGAAGAGCGGGAACAGCGTGTGTTCAAGGATGTAAGGCCCCTCCTTTATTCCAGCAGTGACCCAGGGCAGGCCTTGGAGATCAGGAGTGAGAGTGGCCAAGGAGAAGGGCAGTGGTTTCTCTCTCACAGTTGCTGAGATGTAGGACTCAGCAGAGAATTGGGACCAGCTGGGTGGTCAGCTAGTTTTCCATTCCTTCCCCCTTCATTATTTATCTTCCCTTTACTGGTCAGAGCTGAAATCTGGGGAAAGGGGGAGAAGAGGGGAAAAGTTTCTGCTCTTTGACCTGTTTCCTCAGCTCTACGACCGTCACAAGGAGTATCTCAGCAGTCTCGTGGGTTCAGATTTTGAGATGGTGAGTAGCCTTAGTTCCTTTCAGTACAACTAATTGCATCAATTCAGAACAAGGTGACTGTGGCTAAGCAAGTATAGTCTATTTGTCACACTTCCTGAGCATTTTTCTTTCAAGTGCCCCAGGAAATGGGAAGTGATACTGATATCCATCACCATCAATAACACTTCTTAACTCTTAACAAAAAACGAGTTTAGTTGGTTTTGCTGTGATCTTTTCATTCTTGCTCCAGAAGCCCCACTTCCATGTCTGCTCAAGAGAGGAGAAAGAGCATTGAATTAAAAACAAACAAACAAACAAACAAAAACCCTCTTACCGTCCATCTTAGAATCAATACTGTATATTGGTTCCAAGGCAGAAGAACGGTAAGGACTAGCCAGTGGGAGTTAAGTGACTTGCCCAGGGTTATACAGCTAGTGTAATATTTAAAATTATGAGGCTGTTTGTAGTTAATAACTTTATTAAATCAAAAGTGGTAGTAATAATGAGAGGGAAGAAGTGTCTGAGGTCAGATTTGAACCTAGGACCTTCCATCTTTAGGCCTGGCTCTCAATTCACTGAGCTACCCAGCTGCCCCTTAAGAGCACTGAATTTTGAGTCAGAAGATCTGGCATTAAATCCCACCAATTTTACTTATTCCCTGTGTGCCTTTGATCCTTTTGGGCCTGAGGGCTAGGACCCAAAGTGCCCAAAGCACCCAAGGAATACATAAAAGTGTCTGCAAAATAAAGTAGTTAGACCAGATGATTTCCAAGTTCTTTTCTGACTCTGAGTCTACAGGAATGGATGGCTTTCTTGTGAGTAGGATTCCTTACTGGTTTTCTACCCTTTGCCACCCAAGAGAAAGAAACCTTGGGACAGCTAGGTAGTACAGCACCCATCCTGGAGTCAGGAATACCTGGGTTCAAATCTGGCTTCAGACACTTCCTAGCTTTGTGACCTTGGGCAAATCACTTAACTCCCATTACCTAGCTCTTACTGCACTTCTGCCTAGGAACTACTATTTAGTATCAATTCTAGGGAAGAAGGTAAAGGTTTAAAAAAAAAAAAAGATACTCAGTACCTAATTCTCCACTGTCCCCCCAATGGCAGCTGATATCAATGACTTTGACTTGTTTTTATTAGTCTTCTGCATAGCTTTGATCTCTTTTACTTGGCTTCTGCACTTTTTCTTTTTCTACTTTTCAAAGGAAAAAGTACATTTAGTGGGAGGTGGTAGTCACACACACACACACACAGAGAGAGAGAGAGAGAGAGAGAGAGAGAGGTCCTGACACCTGGGATTAGGTCCCTTTCGTCTTAATGGTTTGTATTTGTGATCCCTGGGAGTGGGGCTCTGGTTATTGGGCAACATCTTATAGGACCTCTGATCTTTTCACTCTCTCTGCCTTAGACTATTCCTGGCTCCCTGCGGTTCTTTGTAAATGGAGAGGTAGGTAAGTGTCTTGATAGTATGTAATAGAGTAGAGAAACTGCTGGCCTTGGTGCCAGGAGAGACCTGGGTTTGACTCTTACCTCCATCACTTAGTAGTTCTGTGACCTTGGGCGTAAATCATTGTGGCCCTCTACCTCAGGCTCCTCATCTCTAAAATGAGACAGCAATACCTGTAGCATTTATTTCCTGCTATTGAGAGGATAATTTGTGTTAGGTGTTTTCTAAGCCTCAAAGCACTACATGAGTCATCCTCCACTGTTATTGTGAGCCCTTGTGCTTGGGCAGATCCCTTAGGCAGGTTCTATACCCTGATGGAAGCCCTACCTTTAGGGTTCTTGATGCTTGTGTTATGGAGGCCAAGTCCTTAGGCATTTTTAGTTAACATGAAGGGCTGCCAGTGATCCAGACCCTGACGGAATATCTTGCAGATCTGGTGGTGAGGGTGAGACATACCAAGGCCTATCCTCACCAGTACCTTTCTTTTCAGTTTCAGCCCAGGGCTATGAGTATGACAGTCTCTATGTGCATTTCCAGCTGGAGCTTCCTGATAGTAAGTAAAGTCACAACCCCCAAAGAAGGTGCTCACCCAATTCATGGCATGGTTCTCTACTGGGAAAGACTCATGTTGCTGCTTAATTCAGAACACAGGCTAAATAGGTGCCAGTATGTACTCCCTGCAGCTTGTCTTTAGCTGTGATGTGAGCTGCTAGGGGGAAAACCATTGTGGAGCTCGTTGCTCCCAAGGGTCAATGGCCCAGGGCAGGTGGAGTGTCTCATAGAACTGTTTATTTCCTGGGGCTAGCTAGGATATCCTCTTCCCTTTTCTCACAATGACTAATTAATACAGATCTAAGCAGGGACTTTGCCAGAAAGTATAGGTCTACTAAAATTCCTCAAGGATAAGGCCTTTGCCTCCTCAGGTAGCTAGGGGCTACAGAGGATAGAATGTTGGACTTGGAGCCAAGAAGTCCTAAATTCAAACCCAGACTCAGACACTTACTAGTTATGTGATACTGAGCAAGCCATTTAATCTCTCTGTGCCTCAGTTTCCTCACCTGTAAAATGTGGGTAATAATAGCACCTACCTCCCAGGGTCGTGAGGATCAAATGATATAACATTTGTAAAGTTCCCTGTAAGCCTTAATGTACTACATACGTGCTGCCTATTATTATCATCATTATCATTATTATCCCTGCACCTGGTACCATGCCCAGAACATAGTAGGTGACCAGAGTTGATACAAGCTATTTCCCTTGGCATTATCTTGGGCTTCTCAGAGCTATCATGATTCCTCTGGGATCTAAGCCACTTGAGTCCCCTCTGAAGGTGCCAGTGGACTAACTACTTTCTACTTCTCTGTTCCTAGACTGGTTGAGCCCACCACATCAGCAGCTCTCGGGAATAACACAGACTTGTGTTACCAAGTCACTAGGAATGGTAAGGAAAAGGAGAAGGAGGAATCTTTTGGAACAGCTGAAAATTGCTTTGGCAATTGCTGTTGAAGCCCTTCCTTTATCAGGCAGATACATAGCACAGGGATGTGTCCAGAGCTGAGTCAGGGGCTCTCCTTCAGAGCCTGAACTAATCTCTGGTTCTGCCCCTAGAAAAATCAGTCAACCAATTGACAAGTGTATATGTTAAAGCACCAGCTCCGTGACAGGCACTTGTGCTGGGAGCTGTGGATTCAGGAACTGAGATAATTGATGGTTGCACTTTGGGAGACTTCTAACTCTGCCTCTGAGTGCCTGTGCCTGACCCTTCCCTAAGTGGCACTAACTAGAACTCCAGCGGCCTTAGGAAAGTGACTGAATGTTTCAAGTGCAGGAGGAATTCCAAGGGAGGCTGCTTTCTCTGCTTTGTGAGACTTTCTGTAGTCTGATGATCCTTCTGTCCCCCACTCCAGGACAGTGTGGCTTACTTCTCCTACCCTTTCACATTTGAGATGTCATTCTTCCATGAGGATGGATCTCCTGGTAAGTTGGTCATAGGCTTGTAGATGTAGACCTGTAAGGGCCCTCTGTGGTCATCAGCTCTTCCTTTTCAGGTGAATAAACTGAAGTCTCAAGAAAGGAAATTATTTTCTTAGAGTCACACAAGTTGCAAATATCAAAGCTAGGATTTGACTTTCGGATCCTCTGATTCCTAACACCCATTCTCTTTCTAGTGTATCACATTGCCTTATCTCCTGATCCAGGGCCAGTTGTTGGCAATAACTAAGTACTGCTCTTGTTTACTTATACACCTCCAGATTCTCTCCCTCAGTGGCCTGTGCTATACTTTGAGGTTATCTCATTGGATTTCTGGCAGAGATATCGGATAGAAGGCTATGGATCCATAGTATTGCCCTCAACACCAGGTGAATCCACCCATCATCTTCCCTTCCCTAGTGTGGAAATGCTCTGGGCCCTCAGTGTGCAGATCAGAACTGGAGGCTTTCCAAAGAGTGACTATTTCTGGAGTAAAGAGGCTTTAATTAGGGATTGGAAGACATTTGAATTTATAAGTATTTCATGATTCTCTGAAGATCTCAGTGTATTTTCCTTCTCCATTCAGGATGACAGGATGTAGCTCTGACTAACTTCCTCATCTTGTTTTGACATCCTTGGGAAGCTTCAGTGCCTCTATTTTAAACTTCTGTATTTTTAGGGCCCTTATTTTGAAACTCCATTAAAAGCCAGATTGTTACTTGCCCAGATATTTAAATGGTGCCTATTACTGAATCATTGGTTGTGAGGTAGATAACAGGGTTGTTCTCTTTGATTGAATTTTCTGATGGGATATTCTTACTGCCTTTTTGGTAATACAGGGACTCACACTTTGACCATCTCAACGTGGAGGCCAGTGGAGTTAGGAACTGTGTCAGAACTGAGGAGGTTTTTCATTGGGGGCTCCCTGGAATTGGAAGACCTATCTTATGTGCGAATACCAGGGACCTTCCAGGTGAGTTTTTCCCTTAGGTAGGTCCAAGGAGATGAGCCATGTGCTTAAAACACGTTATTCTATAGGAAATGAAATAGGGACAAATCCCATGTTCACTTTTCCATTGCCCCCCTTCCTTCCCACAGTCAAGGTTGTATGAGGTGCCAAAGGTCCTAGGAGCTCCACCTACATTCTAAAATAAGATGAAAGTGTGCTGCCAACCTTAGACAACAGAAAACTCCCTTCTTCCTGCCTGCTCCCTAAAGGTTACTCATTGAAAAGGGGGAAAAAGGAGTATTTATTGGGAACCAACCATCTTTGTTGGGTAGCTCGTTCTTTGGTGAAATCAGAGCTGTTCCTAAACTTGGAGTTCAGAGACCTCCTTTAACTGTAGATTGGAGAAGATACCTGCTGCAAACAGTAATTTACGGTTATGTAGCTCATTGATGAGCTTCTGCATCTGTTCCTTAGGGAAGGCGTCTGAGCCGATTTGGGTTCCGCACCAAGACCACAGGCAGTGTTACATTCCGCTTTCACTGCCTCCTGCAGTCCAGGTAAGTGGTCTTGACCTGGATGATTTGGTGCTCACTTGCATAGAGCTGAGACTCATACTAACTATCCTTGGTGCTCCCCTACAGGGCCTTTTTGGACTCTAGCTTACCTTGGAGGAAGAGGCAGAGTGTAATGGACCTCATGGGAAGATTCAGCCAGCAAAGCTCCATTATCAATGTGATGGGTAGGTTTTCCCCTCATGCTGGCTTTCTCCTTAAGCCTTTCTTTCTCTCACTAAGCAGACTAATCTCTTTTTATCTGTTGTTTCTTTCAGAAGCCTTCCAACGAGCCAGACGCCGAATGCAAGAGGCTCGGGAAAGCCTCCCTCAGGATCTAGTGAGTGCTTCGGGCACTGCTAATCTCCTAGCCAGCAGTAGCCCCAGACACCGTGCTTTCCAAGGCCTGGGTAGCCCCTGATTTTCTGTTCTCCTCTCCTGCCATGAACCATGGTCACCTGCTCCTGAGAACCAGGGAAAGTTGCCCTACACCCTCAGATACCATGGGATGCCCTGCGGCCCACATGGAGCATTCTCTCTATGTCTGGATCCTGTTCTGCCAGATTCCAGTAAGGCCAGTATGTGCTGGGATGAGGGCTGCACAGGCAGAGGGGCTCTGCTATAGACTTGGCCCCTCCAGGGAATCCCAGACTGGCCTGCCCTATAGCAGGCAGCAGATTAGGGCCCAGGTATTTGGTGATTCCACAGTCACCAAAGGAGGGAAGCCAAAAAGAAAGGTGAATAAATAAAAGTTTTCTTGACTTTTAGATGCCTGACTCTCTCAGGATTATTTTCTTTTTCAACTTCTGTCTCAAGCAAATTGTGTATGTGGAAGGGAATGGATATAGAAAGGTGTCTGCCATGGGTGTATGTATGTTGGGGAGAGTGGCAGGTATGTGTCTGTGAGGGTTTCGTGGGTTTGTGTCTTTCCTGCCTAATCTGACATATATATTATTGAGTACTGTTTTTTTGCTTTTAGGTTTTAAATATAAAACTTGTTTTTATACCTTCTCATGTTTTCTTACCTATTTCCCCACCCAGGTTACTGGCATGTTCATGTTCTTTCAGAACTATGAAATGGTGAACTAGTCTCAATTAAGAGATGCTAGGTCCTAACTATATTGACTAACAAATAGATTGGTAGATCAGTGGAACAGAAAAGACATACAACAAATAGAAGTAAAAGATTATAGTAACCTTGTATTTGACAAAAGTATAGATCCAGGCTATTGGGCTAAGAAATCACTATTTGGTAAAAATTTCTGGGACAACTGGAAAATAGTTTGTCAGAAATTAGGTATAGACCAATATCTTACACCTTTCACATAAATGATACATGATCTGGATATAAAAGGAGGTATCATAATTAAATTAGAATAGGTAACATCTATCAGATTTATGCATAGGAGAGGAATTTAAGCATCAGGAAGAGAATAGAGAGCATTATGAGTTGTAAAATGGATAAATTTGAGTATATTAAATTGAAAAGATTTTGTGCAAATAAAGTTGTCAAGATTATAAGGAAATCAGAAAATTGGGGTAAAGTTTTCAAAGAGAATCTCTTGGATAGAAGTTTCATATCTAAAATATATAGAGAACTTTGTCAAATTTATGGGAGTAGGAACCATCCCCCAACTGATAAGTGGTCAAAAGAAATTTTTTGGATGATGAAACCAAAGCCACATAAAGGTATCTGAAAAAATGCTTGTAATCAATAGCAATTAGGGAAATGTTAAGCATCCTTGAGGTATTATCTCACACCCATCAGATTAGCCATAATGACAAAAGGGTAAAATGACATTTTGGAGGGGATGTGGAAAAGTGGAGACACTAATACACTGTTGGTGGAATTGTGGACTGATGCAATTGTTTCAGAGAGCAATTTGGAATTATGCCCAGAGAGTTCTAAAACTATGTATATCCCTTAACCAAGCAAAAAAAGAACCTATATATTCTGTGCATCCCAAAATATGTATAGCATCTTTCATATTGCAGTGGCAAAGAACTGAAAATTGAAGGGATGTCCATCAGTTAAGGAATGACTAAACAAACTGATATATGGTTGTGATGGAATCCTACTACACCATAAGAAGCGATGAGCAGATTTTTTTAAAACTTGGAAAGAACTACATACAATAATGAGAAATGAAATTATTAGAATCAAGAGAATGTTATATACAGTGTCAGATTTAATATTTGAAGAATAACTTGGGAATGTTCACTTCTAGAGAATGAACTGAGAAGTGAAAACCCGAAAGACACAATCTACATATACATAAATGTTTGCTGGATGATGCCTTGGTATGGGGATGGAAAAGAATACTAATTGACTTTTAGAAATAAGAGAGATCATAGTTCCTTTCTCCTTTAGCTCACTGCTTATCACATTCTTCAGTGGGTCTTCCACCATGAACTTTTTCCTTAGGGAGCATATAGACAAGAAGGTGCAACAACTATCTTTTTTTTTTTAACCTTCTCTCCTGGAGTTAATACCGTGTATTGGCTCCAAGGCAGAAGAGTGGTAAAGGCTAGGCAATGGGGGTTAAGTGACTCGCCCAGGGTCACACAGCTAGGCAATGTCTGAGGCCAGATTTGAACCTAGGACCTCACGTCTCTAGGCCTGGCTCTCAATCCGCTGAGCCACCCAGCTGCCCCCAACAACTATCTTTCAATGAGAGATAGGGAAAATGTGTAGCTGCAACCAATCTCATTCAATGCTCTTGGCTTTGATCCACTTTTCCTCAGGCTGAATCAGCCCCTAATTCATAGAAAGTAAGACATTCTGGACTTTTCCCAAGGATAAGGGATTGACTGTATTGCCCTAACTTAAAATGTGCTTAGCTTGTGTCTAGCACATAGGGATCCCTTAATAAATGCTCTCATTTCCCCCACTCTTCTCTTGTTAATTTTTCCCCTGCCTTCTGTCTCCCCCACCCTCCACTGGAGTAGTTCATGAGTGCCCCTCCCCAACTACAGAAACACTGACAATTCTGCTTTCAACAGTGCTTTATTGGCAGAAGCAAAACGTAACATCCTACTGGTCAAGAATCTTTTTTGACCCTAGAGGAAGGAACTATGCGATGTCTGAGTCTCAGAGGGAGCTTTCAGATCCCAAGGCCAACTCCATCTCTGGTCTGGGGTCCCAAGATTTCTGCAGGTCCAGGATCCATAGCCGATAAATTGTCCTTTCCTAGGTCCATGCATCTAGGAGCCTGGGGTGAAAGCTTGACTCCAGAAGACATCTGAGGTGGGTAGGCACATGGTACCCAGTGAACTCATGCTGTTAGTCTCAAACAGGAAGCTTGGTTTGAGGGTGAAGCCAGTGAAAGATTCAGCAAGAAGTTGGGCTACAGGGAGAAAGGGATGCTTCTCCTGGATGGCTTTGATTCCCCTGTCCTCACCCCCTCAACCAAGGAAGGAGGCTTGAACAGACTTCTGTGAGAACAAGCAGAAGTGGTTGAAAACATAGCCAGCAAATAAATCTAGGAATAAGGCAGCCTCAATGTCATAACAAAATTCAGGGCAAGATGGACTCTCACCCAAAATCCTAGATCTAAGAATTGAATATCAAGAGCCCCAGGGTACCACAGTGAATAGTAAGCCCCTGGGAGATTTTCTCCATCCCACACCAAGTGTGAACCTCAGTCCTTCCCTCCCCCTCCAGAAGCTTGGGTACTCAGCTCACCAGGAAGAGGGAAGATTCCTAGCCCTAGGAATGGAGGTACCCCATTTACCTGTTTGGTCCTCATCTGCCTTTCCAGGCTGAGAGGTTCAGCTTGGGGATTTTCCTACAGTTCACAAAACCCTTTGGGTAGTTATTGGCCCTGAAGATATGCCGGGGGACAGTGGTAATGCCAGTATTGTCACAGACAATTCGAGACAAGGAGATTCTTCTCAAAGCTTGGCGCTGCCTCCGGGTAAAGACTCCTCGATTCTGCCACCAGAACCTTCAACAAAAGTGGCTGAGATGGGGTGGGGTGGAAAGGAGCAATCGCACAAGACCTTAAGACTAAGTAAGCAGCAGGGATGGAGGCAGGAAATTTGATCTTTGGAATTTCCACCCAAGGCCTTGCCCTTATTTTCCCATTTCCTAAAGAAACAAGACACCAATTGCTCTCATTCCTCCCTTTAACTCTTAGGTGAGAATTTGAGTGTTCACTCTTCCTTCAAACAAAGAGCACCTACCTGTCTCCATCTCTTGCTCTTCTAAACTGGTTCTCAAAAAGACAGGCCAAGAGAGGTCCTACTCTGGCCCCAGGCAGTAAGGGCTCAGCAACAGCTCCAATCCAGATGTCAATATTGTCAGGAGTCCCATACAAACGCATGAACTTCTGTGCCAGGTTGCTGTTCTTCAGCACCTGAGCAAGTTGGGCCAAAGTTCGGGGTTGGGAGAGCCCACAGAAGCGTCTCCAAGCATTGTACCCTAAAGGCAAGAAGGGAGCAATTTTGGTCTCATCCCTTTACCTTCTGAGAACACAGAGCTCCCTACCTTTGGGTAAGAACCTCACTGTTCTGGAAAGCACAGCTACCTTGCACAAGTCTGACCAGCCTTGATAAATTGCAGCATCCATGTTCCCATGCAACAAGTATGGACAGCCTCTTGTGTAATCACGATATATAGTAAAGTTCACATGACCCGTAGCCACATACCTAATGATTTTTATACTGCAAAGTTAGTAGCCATTAAGAATAATGGAAGAAGAGGTCAAAGGCAAACTGAGTTTTGCAGCTTTAGAATCATAGCCTTGGAGATGCAAGGGATTTATCTGATCTAATCCCTTAGTTTTACTGCTGAGAAACTGTAGACCCAAAGTAATGTTACTTGCCCACAGTCTCACAGATACTGGCAGAGCTGGACTGTGAAAGTAGGCCCTCAAACTCCATATCCATCACTTTTTCCCAAGGTACCAAGCTATGGTTGTCTCTGATGATAGTCTGACTACTTGAATTTGAGAAGCCCGGCTCCAAAGGGTCAAGATCCAGTTGAGCCTATCTGGGGAGGAGTTGACCAAACTTGCCCAGCTTTCACCTTGGGCAACTGCCAGGATGCCAACTTGGGGCCAAGTTTACCATGTGGGCTACAACTCAGCCCCCAAAAGAACAAAAGAATGAAGGCCTGGTTGGCCAATGAAAGGACTAAAGAAACTACAAGTATGGGATTTAAAAGAACATTTCTGAGTTCAGTTAGGGGAGAAGAAGAAGGTATAAGGATTATAAGGGTCAGGAAACAACTGAGGCCCCCTCCTTCCTCTCCTTCCCACTACCCCCAGATTAGGATGCTGGAGCTCAGTAGGCTGCTCCAACTTTGCTAGTGGCCAGGTCTGACCTATTATTAACTTCCCCCTCTGTGCATTTGGAAAGTATTGTGAATTGATGATAACTCTTTAAGCAACCTGAATTAGGAAGGAAGTACTGACCTTCTATAGGTCAGGTAGGACACCTCTGGTAAGGAGAAGAGTGATCCTGGAGCAGAGCCTTTGCCTGAGCTGACCCACATACTGAAGCCCTTCCCATCTCATCATGGCCCATTACATCCCAATATGGGCATAAGAATGGTCTAACTCTCTCACCTGGGAGTCCATGATCCCGGCTGCGCTGCATGTTGAGAGCTGCCAAGTCCAGCCCAATGCGCCTGATCTGTCTGAATAACTTGTCCCTGAGTTCATCCACCAGTATCTCGTCTTGACGGTTCAGTTTGGCAGGAGTGGCCATGAGACCTCGGAGAATGGGGTCAATTCCACCTGAAAAGAGCCCAAATACTAAATTGAATTGTTTAAAAACTTTACTCCCAGGGGCAGCAGGGCTCAGATGGATCACACTAGGATTGGTAGCCATGGTAATCTAAAAACCTTATCCATCATTTGTCTAGTCTCACTCAGCCCCTATAGGAAAGAAACCTTTTTTGGAGGGGAAGTTAGCCAGCAAAGGGCAGTGGTGCATGTGCCCACAAGTACTGAAGGAAAGTCTGTCTTCATTCTTTCAAAGAAAAGAGATCTGCGTGATCCACTGAATCTTGCCCAGGAAGGACCATTCCTAACTGCCCCTTTAAACAGAGATCACCAATAGTCATGATTACCTTCATTCACAACTCTCCAGCTGGCAAAAAAGGCAGTGCTGAGAGGGACTCGAGAATTGGGCCCTAAGGACTGGTACTGATTGCCCAAACGGAACATGAAGGGTTGGATCATAGTGTGACCAAAACGGAACGCCAAGGTGAAGACGTTAGAGACGCGAGGATCCACTCGAGAACAGTAGCCACGGTAGCGACCCAGAGCTTTTCTGGCCCTGGTCCGACCCAGAACAAGAGGGAGGAAGTCTCTGTAGGTGATGATCTAGAAGAGATGATAATCAGGGAAATGATTTCCTATTTTCTTCACCCAAAAGTCATTTGTTCATTCAATCTTTCCTTCAACAAGTGTTTAAATGTCTTCCATTTATGTCTCAAGCCCTAATGCTGTAGGTACTGGAGATTCAAAGACAAAGATGAAATGGTCCCTGCCTTCAAAGAGTTCACAATCTTTTGGAAGGAAAACAAGTGAATAACAAATATTCATATACAAATGTCAGGGCCAGGGGTGATCAGTGAGGGAAAGCACTTGAACTGAGCCTTGAAGGAGGGATATAAAGAGACAGATATGAGCAGTGAGAAGGCAATGGGTCACTACTAGAACTTAGGCAAAGGAGTGATGTGGTCACACCCATGCTTTGGGAATACCATTTTAATAATAGTGTGGAGGATGCATTGGAGAGTAGTGATATTTAAAATCAAGGAGGCCAATTAAAAAACTAGTGTAGTTGCCCAAATAAGAAGTGGGGAGTGCCTAGCATCAGATTGTCAAAGGTGGCACAAAAGGAAAATGACAAACGGAGGGACTGTGAGAAAACAGGCATATTGATGTTCCCTTGGTCCATCATGTGAATTGGTATGGCCATTCCAGAAAGTAATTTGTAGATATGTCCCTAAATCATTGAACTGCAAATCTTTGACCTAGGAAACCACTATGAGGCCTATTCTCCAAGGAGAACAAAGAAAGGAGAAAAGGACCCATATGTAAAAAATGTTTTTAGCAGCTCTTTGTGGAGTGGTAAAGAAGTGGAAACTAAAGGTGTGTCCATCATTTGAGAAATGACTGAACACATTTTGGAATATGAATGTAATAGAATACATGCCATAAGAACTGACAAAAGGGATGGTTTCAGAGAAAGCTGGGAAGACTTGTAAGAACTAATGAAAAGTGAAGTGAGCAGAACCAGGAGAATAATTTAGACAATAACAACACTATGAAGACAATTTTGAGAGAGTTAAGAACATTGTTTAATGCAATAACCAACCATGCTTTCAGAGGACTAATGAGGAAGAATGCTGTTTCTCTCCTCACAGAATGGTGATGAACTTGGGATGCAAAATGAGACATAACATTTCTTTTTTCTTTTTTTTAAACCCTTAACTTCTGTGTATTGGCTCCTAGGTGGAAGAGTGGTAAGGGTGGGCAATGGGGGTTAAGTGACTTGCCCAGGGTCACACAGCTGGGAAGTGTCTGAGGCCAGATTCAAACCTAGGACCTCCTGTCTCTAGGCCTGACTCTCAATCCACTGAGCTACCCAGATGCTCCCTGAGACATAACATTTCTGAATATGATCAATACAGGAATTTGTTTTCCTTGACTATTCAAACTTGTCATAAGAATTTTGTTTTTCTTTTCTTTTCCTTGATGGGGGTATAAGGAGGTAAGTGGAAGGATAAAAATCAATGCTTGGTAACTTTAAAGAAGTAAAATAAAATAAAAATTGCATTAATAATTAATGGTTCTGGGGATCAGCAAGGTGGTTCAGTAGACTATGAGCTAGAGTTCAAATCTAGCCTGACACCTCTTAGCCGTGTGACCCTGGGCAAGTCACTTAATCCCTATTGCCTAACCCTTACTACTCTTCTGCCTCGGAACCAATACACAGTATTTCATCTATAAGATGGAAGACAAAGCTTTTAAAAAAATTATTAGCTCTATGGAAACTAAGTAGCACAGTGTCTAGCATGCCAGTTCTCGAGTTAAGAAGTCCTGAGTTCAAATGTAACCTCAGACACACATTCTAGCTGTGTGATCCTGGGCAAGACAATCACTCCCCATTGCCAAGCCTCACCACTCTTCTGCTCTAGAACTGATACTTAGTATTGACTCTAAGACAGAAGGTATGGGTTTGAAAAAATTAATGGCTTTGAGGACTTGAATCTAGGTGATATTCTTGACAGAAATGAGAAAGGTGGAAAGAAGAATAGTATCTAGAGGAAAGATAAAAGCAATTCAGCCATTCCCTTTTCCATTTCTTCTCAAAGTAACCTCCAATACCTCTATAATTGATTTCTTGTTATCTTTTCCAGTCCTAGGGAGGCTTATTATCCTCCTTGGGGAAAAGATCCCATAGTGAAATTAATGGCAGGCATGAGTCTAGGACTCCAGGTCTCCTAGCTCCAACCCAAGATTTTTTGTACTAGGCCAACCTGACACAGCTTCATCTGACCCCTTTCCCATTTGGACCCAATCAGGTGGTTACATGTATCCCCCTATAAGTCCTTTCTATAAGAGCTAGTCTCTCTGTTTTGAATTACCCTGGCTTCTCACTCTAGGGGAAGATGGTGGACCCTCAGGAGGACCTACCTGGACCATCGCCCCCACAATCTTCCGAGCCTCCTGGTAGAGTTTCTCTCCACTCCAACGGGGATTGAGTTGTCTCAGCTCCCCAGCCAGCCGGTTGTGCTCTCGCACAAAGAGAGTGTGTATTGCTGTTAGTTTGGGAGTTTCGCTTGCTCGGCTGTCACCTTTGAAAATCCCAAATTCAGATGACTGTCAGACCCTTCCAAAGAACATCCACTGCTCAATGGAAACCATTTGTTCAGGCTGGAAACTGACTCTGCAATCTAAGGCAAGCTTTTGACTCTCCCGGCTTTTGTTCCCCCAGCTAAACGCTAAAGGGCTTTCCACCCCACTCCTGGGGTCTGAGAGAAGGACAGTAGATTTCTGAGGGCAGATCTCTACCAGACGTGCTCAGGACCTTATATCCCTAAAAGGCTGGAGAAGACCTTTGCTGGGTGTATTCGTGTAAAATTGAGGATCCTAGATTCTGGAAGAGAAATCTTCATGGAGCATGTAGGAATACCAGAGATTAGATCCACAAGGAGAAGATGTGGTGAACATGGGCATGGAAATCTTGAATCTTACTATGAGGGCCCATCAAATCATAATTGCAATTACTCTACAGCAGTCTTTACTCTTTTCAAACTGTTAAGACGTAATGACTCCGTTTTGTTCTATTTATTTTCATGGGGCAAGAAATAATGAGAGATGGACAAATATAAATGCACATGTCTCTGCCCTTGTACAGATAGAGAAGTGAATGAGTAGTGGATTAGTGCATTTGTTCTTTACATTTTTTCTGTTAATTATTTTTTTAAACCCTTACCTTCTCTCTTAGAATCAATACTGTGTATTGGTTCCAAGGCAGAAGAGTGGTAATGGCTAGGCGATGGGGGTTCAGTGACTTGTCCAGGGTTGCACAGCTAAGTGTCTGAGGCCAGATTTCAACCTAGGATCTCCCATCTCTAGACATGGCTCTCAATCCACTCAGCTATCCAGCTGCCCCCTTTGCTGTTAGAATTATTTTTATAACTGAGTACTATATGGGATAATGGGACAGCGAGGTGACACAGTGGATTGAGCTCTGGACTTGTCATTAGGAAAACATGAGTTCAAATCTGGCCTCAGACACTTACTAGTTGTGTGACTCTGGAGAAGTCACAACTCAATTTGCCTCAGTTTCTTCATCTATAAAATAAGCTGTAGAAGGAAGTGACAAGCCACTCCAGTGTCATTGCTGAGAAGACCCCAAATGGGGTCACAAAGAGTTAGAAACCACTGAAATGACTAAACAACAACAATGACAATAACATGGGAGAATAGTCATAGTTTAGCAGATGAATTGCACTCCAGGAAATCTATACATAATTTTCCTCAGCTAGGGGCATTGGCCTTTGTTCCCTTAGCCCTAATATATGCAAAATAGGAGATAGATAGCATTAAGAATTCTAGAAGTCATCTTATCCAATTCTTCTATTTTATATGGGAAGAAATTGAAATGTAGAGAGAAATAAATTGTCCAATCTCACACAGGAAGAAATAGTACCAGGATTTGCCCCAAAGTCCCTGACTCCAAAGCAATGTTTTTTTCTGTCATCCCTCACTTGCTTTAAACACCATATTGTTATTGTTATTGAGTTATCTGAGTCGTATTTGACTCTTTGTGACACCATTTTGGGATTTTCTTGACAAAGATAGTAGAGTGGTCTGCCATTTCCTCCTCCAGCTCATTTTATAGATGAGGAAACTGAGGCAAACAGAGTGAAGTGACTTGCCCAGGGTCACACAACTAGTATGTGTCTGAGGCTAGATTTGAATTCACAAGATGAGTCTTCCTGGCTCTAATTCCAGTGTCCTAACCACCATGCCACCTAAATGTCCCTTCATACACTATTCTGTGTCTAAAGACATTAAAGGTATGAGTGAGATAATTGGGACCTGTGGAATAACTATACTGACAAAGAGCATGCTGCTCCCTTGCTTTCCAACAACAGCCCCAGACATCTAGCAACCCCTTCAGGATGCTCCCAAGCCCACATGCCTCACCTGCCAGGAAGCAGGGGATTTGAGCTTCGCGGTTAGTTAGCAGGCAAGGGTCTTCACGGAGGTTGTCAAAAGGCAGAAGAGCCCTCCCATTATCTTGGAAGCGAGTGTTGACAGCCATCAGCCCGAGCTGATTGGATGTATTCCTTAGCCGGGTGGCAAGGGCATCCTCACTACCATAAACCATGCTGGCATCCACAAAGGAGGTGAGTGCATTAAGCTGATTGAGGACACAGTTCTTTCTCTTGGGACAGGAGGGTGCAGATCGGAAAAAAGGGATACAGTCCTTCTGATTAGTAATCCGAGGGTCGTTTGGTGGGATCTGTAGAAAGAAGGTGGAAAAGAAGAAAGTGGATGAGACTGAGTCCAGCCTTCACCCCCATCAGACTTCCATTCTCTGTCATTTCTCTTTATCTTAAAAACCTGGCTCAAAACTCACCTTCTCTAGATTGACTTCCCTTTCTGACCATCGTACTCTTAGAAACTCATAGAATATCAGAGGTAGAAGAACCTAAAACTCAATCCGGTCCCACCCTGTCATTTTAGAGAAAACTCAGAGTTGTCCCAACTCCAATACATGCTTCACTCAATGTCACCTCCCTTCCCACCCTACCCCCATTCACTAAACTCTAGTGGCCCTCTATCACCTCCAAATTAAATTCTCCATTTGGCTTAGAAAGCCTTCCTACCTTTCTAGTCTTCTTCCACCATACTCCCAGCCACATACAGTGACATGGGTCTCCTTGCTGATCCTCACTCTGCCTCCAGACTCTAGACATTTTCACAGGCTGTTCCCCTTGTCTAGAACACTCTCCTTCCTCATCTTCACCTCCTGGTTTTCCTGATTTCCTCCAAGTTCTAGTTAAAATCCCATTTTCTACGAGCATGGCTCCTCTCAATATGAGTGTCTTTGCTCTGAGACTATCTCCAGTTCATCCTCTGTGTATCCTCTTTGTTGGTTTGTACATTGCCCTCCCTCATTAGGATGGGAGCTTCTTGAGAGCAGGGACCATCCTTTGCCTTTCTTTGTGTCTCTAGCACTCAGCACGGTGTCAGGCATATAGTAGATATTTAACAAATGCTTGACGTGAGCTGCCCCTGCCTCTGCCTCTGCAAATCTTTTCTTTCCTACAAAACCCTATTTAAGCAATATCTTCTCTATAGAGCCTTTCCTTATCTCCCACAGCTATTAATGCCCTCCAGGCCCTCCCCAACCCCCCATGTAGTTCAGTTATTTCCAGTCATAGACCCACAATTCCTTTCTATCCAGAATCCTTTCCCAGGACTTCTCTCAAAATTCCCTTCCTTCAACTAACCCTAGAAATCAGACTATCCCTAACTATATTCCTACACCTATATTAACCTTGTAGAGATACTCCTTCCATGTCGTGACTTTTCTCATGGCTTTGATATATCAAAGATTGGCATAAGAAATCAAATGGGAATTTGGGGGGCGTTTTTCGGAAGCCATAGACTGCATTCAAAGCTCCAACAGATGACACAAAAATGGTTTAGAAATTATATAGTCTATGATCAAATACTTAACCCAAATTTTATAGTAAGGGACTATAAACACCCTATAATAGAAAAAAAATCCAGGCTTCCTGTCTGGTACAAAGGGAGGGCAAAAAATTGTACACGGATTTTCCAGATCGTGGAGGCCATACCCCTAACCTCCATGATGTGGAAAGGATTGCTGTATTTTATTTTGTATACATTTTGCATATTGTTATTTCTGTCTATCCTATTTCTCTATGAAGCCAAGGATTCTCATTTTCATGGCTTTCTTGTTGTTCTCCCAGTGCCTAGCATAGTGCCTGGCACAGAGTGTGCTTATAGATTGACTACTTAGGTGTGGCTAATTGGGCTCAGTGGCTAGAGAGTCAGGCTGGAGTCAGGTGGTCCTGGGTTCAAATCTGACCTCAGACACTTCCTGGCTGTGGGACCCTGGGCAAGTCACTTAACCACAGTTGCCTGGCCCTTTTGCCTTGGAACCAATATTTAGTATCTATTCTAAGATGGAAGATAAGGGTTTTAAAAAAAAGATTGACTGATTGAATGGATCCTAGGAAGAGTTAAATGGTTCCCTCACTATTTCTTGACTCTCAAGCCCTTCAGAGCAAGGGCTATGTTGTTCTTCAGCATCCTCAGCTCCCTGAAGGCCTCACACAGTACTGACGAGCCTCAGTACCTAAGTCTTACACTGCATTACATCCTCACCGTCAGGAGCCATACCTTGATAGGGAAACAAGGGGGGAGCTGGGCACAGCTCCTCTCACAGTCGATCCCCTCGGTGAAAGCCACCGTGGCCGGAGATTCAGGGCTGAAATCCAGGTCATGGTCAATGAACTGACCCCATTGCATGAACATGAGTGCCCTGTGGCCGTCAAAGGTAACCTTTCCTTCAGGGAAGCGGACAATCTGATTGGAGACGGCTCTGACCTAAAGGAAAGAGAGAGTTAGAACGAGAGAGCTGATCATTTGGCCAGAGCCTCCCAAGAGTTAAGGTAGGACTTGGTAGGAAAGAGGGAAAACTGGACTCCTTGCTCTTACGGTCATGAAACCACAGTCTTTTCCTCGACTCTAGAGTTATTCCCAAGGGGGGGCCAATATGAAAAAGTCCCATGTGAGCTTGAGTTTAGAAGACACCGAACAGATCCTAAAGCTGATAGGGATGATTAGGAGCACAAACACCCAGGGCTCAACATCAGCATTGCTTATCCACTTCCCCATCCTCTTGCATCCCAGCTCTCCAGAGTCTAAGGAAATTGGAGATCAGCTTCTCTTTTTCAGCTCCAACAACCAACAATCCAAGGCCTTAACCAGGGACCGGGATGCTTTTGGTGGGGAGAGAAGCAGGTGGGTAAAAAAATAGTTTGGTGGTCCCCAGCCCTTCTTAGCAAGAATAATTAAACTAGGAAATTATTGCTTCATGCCTCTCCTCCCTTTCAGTTGGACTCGGTAAAAGCAATCTACATTTCACTTTTTTTTTTTTAACCCTTACCTTCTATCTTAGAATTAAAACTAGGTTTTGGTTTTAAGACAGAAGAGCTGTAAGGGTTAGGCAATGGGAGTTAAGTGACTTGCCCAGGGTCACAAAGTTAGGAAGTATCTGAAGCCAGATTTGAATCCAGGACCTCGTTTCTAGTCCTAATTCCCAATCCACTGAGTCACCTAACTGCCCCTATAATCTACATTTCTTGCTTCTTCTTCCCATTCTTCCTCCCAACCCTTGCATTCTGGCTTCCGACCTCATCCCTTGACTGAAAATGTCCTCTCCACAGAATCCTGGCTATATCTCAAGGCTTTGTCCTAGGCCCCCTTCTGTCTCTCTGTCTCTGTGTCTCTGTATCTCTGTGTCTGTCTCCTTCTCTGTCTCTGTCTCTCTCTTTTTCTGTCTCTCTCTCTCCCTTTCTCTCAGTGTAGCCTCATGAGCCTCTTGTGGGTTTAGTTATCATCTCTTTGCCTGTGACTACCAGATCTACACATCTAACTTTAATCCCTCTCCAGAGCTCTAGACCTGAACCACCAGGATCTGTGCAAGGCATCACCAACTGGCTATTCCATTAGCATATTAGATGGTACCTATATTCTCCCTTGTGTCACTAAATCTAAAACTGTTTTTTATTTTGTCTTTATATCCTTTGGGCTAGTAGATACTTAATAAATTTTATTTGCTTCTATTATATTAGAGGAAATTACCAGATGATCCACAGAGGTGAGCCTCTCCCCACCCCATGTGCCAGTGTCCCAGGGTTCTGTTTTCCCTGCTTGAAAGTAAAAATATCCTTTTTTTTTTGGTCTCTTATCACAGGTGCAAGAATCCCTAATTATCGATTGTACTTGCCATTCCCCTGACTTACAAGAAGCAGCTTCCATTTACTGCATTTTGGGCTCTTTTCTAGTTCTCTACCTTCCTTCTAGGAAGTGAGCACCTAACCCTTGCTCAAAGCCTTTATAGTAATTGTCCTTTACATCATTAGTCCTGGAAGCTCTCAGACTGATCCACCCCAGGCTCAACCACATTGTAGCTCAGTGACCCTGGGCAAATCATTTAAACTCTCCTAGCCTTAATTTATTCACCTGTAAAATGGGGATAGTAATTGCACTTACCTTCAAGAGTTATTGTGAGGCTCTAATAAAAAGATAATATTTGTAAAGAAAACACTTTAGGAAGAGTTCATAGAGTGCCGGGTCTAGAATTGGGAAGACCTGAGTTCAAATCTACTTGTAGACACTTCCTAGCTGTGGAACCCTGGGCAAATCCCTTAACTGATTGCCTAGCTCTTACTTCTCTTCTGTCTTAGAACTGATACTAAGGCAGAAGGTAAAGGTTATTTTAAAAAAGAAAGTATTTTACAAACTTTAAATATAAATGATGTTTATATAAATATATTATTTATATTATATAAATTATATTTCTTGAAATATATTCATATTATATATAAGTAATATTTCTAGAAATACATTTATATTCTATAATATAAATTATGTTTATATGACATATTATATAAACCAGGTTTATAGAAATATATTTGCTTATATTATATGTTAGATATATATCAATGGTAGTTCTTGTTATATGGCTAAACTGGGCTCTGAAGAGGAAAAGAAAAGAGGGAATAAATAGAGTAGAAGTCATCTGCTGGGCCTGGACCTACCAGATGTTCAGAAGAAGAAATTAGCCCCTGCAGAGCTGACAATGATCTGGCTGCTCTCCAGCCTTACCAGTGGGAGAATGAAGCCGTTCCTCCCCTTCCCAGGTGTCCAGCCATAAGGGAGAGAGATTCTATCTTCATATTCTGCAGGCAGCCAACGGGCCAAGGCTTGGTTAGATGCTCCCAGTAAAGGAATCCTCCTGGAAACAATAATGGAGAGGTAGGGGAGACAGTCAGGAGGAGAATGACAGGGGGAGAAAAGATCAAGGATCAGGAAGAGAGCTAGGACCGTCTTACCTACAGAGTAGGAAAACAGAGTTGTTGGGGAAAAAAATAAATAGAACATTTGTTACGTATTTATTTGCTTAAGTGTGGGCAGCTAGGTGGTACTGTGGATAGATTGCTAGCTTTAGAGTCAAGAAGATCTGAGTTCAAATCTGGTCTCAGTCACCTCCCAGCTATGTGACCTTGTGCATGTCATTTAACCCTTTCCTCATCTTAAAATGAGCTGGAGAAGGAAATGGCAAACCACTCCAGCATCTTTGCCAAGATGACCCCTAAATGGGGTCATAGTCAGATATGACTGAACAGTTAAGTGTTGTTCTGTGTCTTACAATTTTTATCTCATTTGATCTGCACAATGACCCTGGGGGGCAGGTGCTATTATTATTCTCATTTTGCAGATGAGGAAACCGAGGCAAAAGAGG
>NC_058133.1:177705256-177749086 GCF_016433145.1 Gracilinanus agilis
CTTTCTTTCTTTCTTTCTTTCTTTCTTTCTTTCTTTCTTTCTTTCTTTTCTTTTCTTTGCTCCCCCCCCACTTCCTTCCTTCTTTCCTTTCTTTCCTTAACTTCCATCTTAGAATCAATGCTGTGTATTGGTTCCAAGGCAGAAGAGCAATAAGGGCTAGTCAATGGGGTTAAGTGACTTGTCCAGGATCACATAGTTCCAAGGCAGAAGAGCAGTAAGGGCTAGTCAATGGGGTTAAGTGACTTGCCCAGGATCACACAGCCAGGATGTGCCCGATGTCATATTTGAGCCCAGGACCTTCCATCTCTGGGCCTGACTCTCTAACCATTTAGCCACCCAGCTGCCCCCAGGCTTATGTTCTGAATGCCAGCAGATAATACATGAAGGGGAACTGGAGAAGAGCATGGAGGAGCAGCCTGGGGCCCCCCACTTGCTTTCTGCAGCTCCCTGCCCTCACTTACCTATTGTTACATTTTCCTGTGATGGTCCGGTACTTGCTCCTTGTATCACACTTGACTTCCTCCTCCTCAGAGGCACAACCCGTGGCGTTGGACAGGAGGTCTAGCTGGTGTGGGGTCAGCACATCTGGGGAAGGAATGGAGAGTAGGAGCTGGGGGGGGGGGGTGGAAAGCTAGATTTTTCTTTCCCGCAGAGCCAATCTTGCCTTTAGTGGTCCCAACATCTGCCGGCCCCTCTCTCCTTAAGCCTCAAATTCTTGAGGCTCCTGGCCCCAGTGGTCCCCTTGGGGTGGGGAATGGGGGCCCGAGGGCCTCTAGGAGGGCAGGGGAAAGACAGGGCTGGATCAGAACAGAACCTGTGAGGTTGAAAGGTCTCGGGTGCTGGAGCTCAAGTTTCCCTTCCAGCAGACTCAGGGCCACACGCATGTAGTCGGCAGCTTGAACGGCCATCCTGGTCCCTGCCGCAGGCCGCTTAAAGTAGGCCAGGAGGTCCATGGGGCTCACAGTTCCACTCTGAAGCCTCTGCTTTATGCTGACCAGAGATAGCAGAGGGGAGAGCGAAGGAGGGAATGAGCACTTATTAAGCGCCTACTCTGTGCCGGGAATTTTACAAATTCTATCTCAAAGGATCCTCACAACAGCCCTGGGATGAGGACGGGAGGGCAGGTTACCCCCATTTTGGAGTTAAGGAAACTGAGGCAGCAGAGATTGAGGGACTTATCCAGGGTCCCACAACTAGTACGTGGTCTTTGGTCCATGTTCCTCTAGGCAGGGAGGGGATGAAGGACTAGGGGAGGACCATGGATAGACAGACAGACAGGCCAGGTGCATAAGTAGACCCTCTTCCTCTCCTCTTCCCGCCTGGTCCCAGTGATTGTCCCACAGTACTAGTCACCTTTCCTGGGTCTGTTTGTAGGCCCTGTCCACAAGTCTCTTGGCCTCTTCCATGCAGCTCATCACCACTGAAGTCTCCACCTCACGGGCACCTGCTGCTCAGATATCCAGAGAATAAATGGTGGAGGGAGGTCAGGCCCCAAAGGATCGCCACTGCCCACCCCCCTTGGGTTTAGACTTTCTGCTCTTGACCCAGGACCCTGTCTCGCCTCCTTCCCCAAGACAATGCGAAGTCCTCAGGCCCATCTTCCTCCCTTCCCCAACCCATTCTGATACCCAAAGGACCAGTTACCAATGGAGGCAGTGCCCTGTGAGGCCTGGGGCAGAGTCAGCATTGCCAGGAGCCCCACAAGGGGCAGAAGCAGCTTCATATCTGAAAGAGATGCCCCCATTCCAGGATGAGAGACCTCAGGCAAGGACACCAAGTCATAAGCAAGCTGGAAGGGACCTTAGAAAGTATTGGTTTTACAGATGAGTAGAGGCGTAGGCCAAGAGAGCCCAAATGACTGGTTCAAGATCACTGAGATTCAAACCCTAGTCTTGAAATTCTGAATCCAGCACTCCAGCCACCACACCTTCTCACCGCCTCCTTCTTACCTTTTCTATACCTTTTCTAAATTTCCCTTTAAGAGACAGGAATTATTTCCATTCTACAAAGTTCTAAACGGAGAAGAAAGAGGGGAAAAGAGGTTCCTAAGAGACCAAGAAATCTATAAAATGATTCTTGTGATCATTCATTAGAACATTTCTTTTAAGTAGGAATATCAATAGGATCCTCAGCTTGGTACGTTAAAAACCAAACAAAACTAAAAAAGGGAAATGATTTGCCCAGGGTCTCACAGTTTCCCTCATTGATTATTTTTACATTAATTACATATGATATTATATTATTACATACTACATTTATTTTACATGGTTTTGTATTATTACATATTATATTACTTCTATATAATTCTATGTTACGTATTAAGTTACTTTTGCAAGATTCTGTGTTTTATGTATTATATTACTTTTACATGATTCTATATTATTGCATAATAGATTACTTTTATATAATTCTATATTCTTACACATTATATTATTTGCTGCTGTTTGTTCAGTCGTTTTTTAGTCCCTAACTCTTTGTGACCTCATCTGGAATTTTCATGGCAAAGACACCAAAGTGGTTTGCCATTCCCTTCTCCAACTTATTTTACAGATGAGGAAACTGAGGCAGACATGGTTAAGTGGCTTTGCCCAGGATCACACAGCTAGTGAGTGTCTGAGAGACTTTTTGACTTCAGGAATGGCTCTCTCCTAACTGCCATTATATTACTTATAACATATTATATCACTACATATACATGTATACATATTATTGCATATTACATTTCATATGATTACATAGTATTATTTCAATAATAATAGCAAAGGGATAACTATGTAGTGCAATGGATAAAGCACCAGGCCTAGAGTTAAGAATATTTGAATTCAAATCTAGCCTCAGACACTTACTAGCTGTGCGACCCTGGGCAAGTCACTTAACCATATCTGCCTCAGTTTCCTTATCTGTAAAATGATCAGGAGAAGGACACAGCAAACCATTCCAGTATCTTTGCCAAGAAAATCCCAAATGGGGACACAAAGAGTCTTATATAATGAAATGCCTGAACAACAATAATACAACAATTTGTAATCATATTTTCAGGGGTATAAAATACTTAACACACATTATCTCATTTACTCTTCACTGCCCTCCTATGACATAGAATGCAAATATTATTCCCACTTAACAGATAAATAAACTGAGGCTAATTGAGGTTAAAATGCTCTGACTAGCTAGGATTAAATAGCTAGTCAAAAGAGCAAACACACATCTGGGTCTCCCAGCTGGACTCTTACCAATATGTCGGGGCCCTGTGGGGAGACCCATCACTTACTTCACTCCTGGGGAGGACATACCCTCCACCCTTCTGTCCTGACCCTAAATTCCTTCACAGAACCAAAGTTCCCATAACTCACCTTCCATCTGCTCCTTCTAGAGGGTGCCTATGAACAGCGATTTTTATGTTCTTTAAGTTGGGGGGAGGAGAAAAGATTCTGGGTGGGATCTGGGGCAGCCCCTCCTTTTGAGGTGGAGCTCCAGACCTTCTCTTTCTCATGGCTTCACTGCCATTGTTGTCTGGCTCCATCCCCCTCTTCTCAGACCCATTAAATTACTGGATCATATAGTTAGAGCTGGAGAGGCCTTAGAGATCATTCAGTCTGCCTACTTCCATTTACAGATGGGGAAACTGAGGCACAAACCTACTTAAGTGACTTATTCAAGATCATCCAAGTAATTAGCAAAGCTGAATTGACAACCCACATTCTCTGATGTCATATCCAAAGCTTCATCCATTGTATTTCCCAGCCTTGTTGATGATGATGCCTCTACTTCCCTCTCCAGGCAGGCCATGAACCCTTTTACATATTTCTCACTCAGCTCCCTCCCAGATCACCCCTAACAACTAGAGGCAGTCAGCCCTTAGGGGGATATAGCCTGGGAACCAGGGGGATGGAATGATGTCAATAACTTGATCTTGTACCCACTCTTCCCCTTGAACATATGTTTCTGCTTCATTTTACATGATGTCCTGGAGAATATCCCTGACACCAAAGCTAAGGAGGGGACACCAGGGCCTTGACATAGAAGTCTTCTTCTTTGAGGTGGAAGTAGACTCCAGTGGGTTCATTTTGGAATAAGGAACGGGTTGGGTAAGAAGATGTTGCTTCTCTAAACCAGGTATGACCCTTGGCAGAGGGGCAGTTGAGTTCCTGGGCAAACCAGAGACAAAGGACTGAATGATAAGAGATACACTGATGATGACCACCAGTTCATTGACCAGTGGTCCTCCAGAAGAAAAAAGTCCTGGACCCTCCAGGAATAAGGTCTCACCTGCTCCAGTGGGAAAAAAGAGATGAGAGTGCTTGGAATGAGCAGTAGACTAAGATAGGGCCCCTTTGTTTATAATTTATGTCTCCACTGTCACTTCAAACTGAATTTGCCCTAGGTACCAGTTTTATCTGCAACCCCATTTCCAAATCCTCCACCACCCTACCAGCCTTCTCAGCTTCTCTCTCGAAATACCCACTGCTGCAACTGCCTTTCACAAGAAACGTCCACTTGGAGAGAGCATGCCTTGATCATATCTTCTTATCTACAGTCTTCAGGCCCTTCTCCTTGGACAAGAGACCCTGGAGTTGTGGGGGTGGGGTGGTTGGAGAGTAACCTTTTAGCCCCTCCACATAGGAACAGGAAAATTGATGAGGTCTGATACTAACCCACTATCCAAAGAGTTAAGAGAACCAGATGGTCCCAAAGCTCATAATATGGTATGACCAGTCTATGACCTACTCAAGACCTCCTTTCTAGGGTTTTTGAAGCTCAGCTTCAAAGGGTCTGCTCAGCTAAAGGGAGTTCTATAGCAAAGAAGCAGTTCTCTCTTATCTGTAGTCTATCATGATACAGGAGAAAGATCTCTTAATGAATAATCACAGGCCCAAGGTTCTAGACCTAACTCCACAAGGGATATTTTTTCTTTTTGTCATTTTCTTTATTTTCATTTATAATTTTCATTGACATCATTTTTACCTGTGTTATTTTCTGACTATCTCTCTTCTTCCTTCCCTACCCACTAAGCCATCCCTTGTAATGAAGAATGAAAAAAAAAAGATTTTTTTAAAAAGGTGGTCCAACAAAACTAACTTGTCTATCATTTGTGTCTGGCAGTATATGCAATATTCCACACCTATAACCTCCCACCTGTGGAAAGAAAGAAGCAAAGTACATTGTTTCAACTCTCCTCTGGGTCCAAGTTTCTTGGTCATTCTATTATTTTTCCATTCATTGCCCTGCATTTGGGAGTCATTGTATATACAGTGATCCCTCACTTATCAGGGGAGTTACATTCCAGAGACCCCGAGATAGGTGAAAATCTGTGAAGTCTAGTCACCAAGCCAGTCAGCATTCAGGATACAGAACACAGTGCTGTGGTTGGTCGCCTTTCATTCCATCAGCCAATAGTGTGCTGTGTATAATCTCACATTGGCAAATTTGTGCAAGTGATAGTGGCACACTGCATTGTGTACAGTACAGTATTCATCCACAAAATCCTAATATAACAAAAAGTCTGTGATACAGAATTGGATATATATTTTTTAAAAACCCACGATAACAGTGAAGCTGTGATAAGTGAACCGTGATAGAGTGAGGGACAACTAACTCTACTGTTTTCTTGGTTCAGCAAACTTCCCTCTGCAATAGTTTATATGTCTTCCCGTGCTACTCTATATTCTTTATGTCATTGTTTCTTATGGCAAAATAACATTCCATTGCATTCAAAAGCCCCAATTTGTTTAACCATTCCTCATCTACCACTGACTTTCTCTGTGGCTTTGGGAAAAGTCCAATATGCCTAGGCCTTGCTTTTTGCATTTGTCCAATAGAGATAATACTAGTTATTCTTCTTAAAACCATAGAATTGTTGTGAGACTTTAATGAGATAATATATGGAAACCAGTTTAAATTATGAATTTAAATTTAGTTTATAAATTTAGTTTACAATAAAGCTCCATGTAAACATAAATAAAACATTAATTAGACTAAATAATCTAATGCTAAAAAAAGGGTGGGTTGAAGAACAAATTATAAAAACAATCAATAATTCTATTAATAAGGAAAGAAGAACCAGATTCCTTGGGTATAGAATCCTATCTTACCCTACAGAGAAGTAGGAGGGGAATAAGGAAGACGGTGGTGGGCAGGGGAGTAATATAAGGGAGGGAGAATGGGGGGGGGGGGATGATTAAAAACAAAGCACTGTATGGAGGGAAAAAGTGAAAGGAGCAAGGGCAGTATTAAAAGAGGAAAACAAGATGGAGGGGAATACATAGATGGTAATCATAATTGTGAATTAAATGGGATGAACTCACCCATAAAACAGAAGGATATAGCAAAGTGGATTAAAAAACCAGAATCCTACCATATGTTGTTTACAAGAAACCCACATAAAGTGAAGGTAAGGATCTGGCCCAGAATCTATTGGGCTTTGACTGAGATAAAAAAAAAAAAAAAAAAAGCAGGAATAGCATTCATGATCCCAGATAAAGCTAAAGAAAAAATAGATCTGATTAAAAGAGGTAATTTAAGGTAATTACATCTTGATAAAAGTTACTATAGACAATGGAATAATAGCAATATTTAACATATATGTCCCAAATGCTACAGCATCCATATTTTTAAAGGAGAAACTAAAGGAGCTTGAGGAGAAAATAGTAAAACAATTCTAGTGGGGGACCTCATCCTTCCCCTATTAGAATAAGATTATATCTAACCAAAAAATAAGTAAGAAAGAAGTAAAGTAAGTAAATGAAATTTTAGAAAAGTTAGATTTAATAGTTATCTGGAGAAAATTGAATAAGGATAAAAACAATATAACTTCTTTTCAGCAACATATAGTTCATATACAAAAATTGACCAGGTACTAGGGCATAAAAACTTTACAACCAAAAGCAAAAATAATAAATGCAACTTTTTCAGATCATAATGCAATAAAATAATAATAATAAAAGTTCATGGAAAGGCAAATTAAAAATTAGTTGGGAACTAAATAATCTAATTCCTCAAAATGGGTGGGTCAAAAAACAAATCAATAGAAACAATCATTGATTTCATTGAAGAGGATGACAATGAGGAGACATTTCAAAATTTATGAGATACAGCCAAAGCAGTACTTAGGGGAAATTTTATATCTCTGAACACTTACATCAATAAAATAGAGAAAATGCAGATCAGTGACTTGGGCATGCAACTAAAAAAAAACTAGAAAAGAACAAATGAAAAATCCTTATTTAAAGACTAAATTGGAAATCCTAAAAATTAAAGCAGAAATTAGTAAAATTGAAAGTAAGAGAACCATTGAACTAATAAATAAAACTAGGAGTTGGTTTTTTTTAAAAACAAATAAAATAGACAGTGTTGGTTAATTTGATTTTTAAAAGGAAAAAAGAAAATCAAATATACAATATAAAAAATGAAAAGGGTGAACTCACCACCAAAGAAAAGGAAATTAAAGCAATCATTAGGAGCTATTTTGCCCAATTATATGCTAGTAAATCTGACAATCTAGGTGAAATAGATGAATATTTACAAAAATACAAATTGCCCAGATTAACAAAAGAGGAACTAGAATACTTAAATAATCCTATATCAGAAAAAGAAATTGAATAAGCCATCAATGAACTCCATAAGAAAAAAATCTCCAGAGGCAAATGGATTCACAAGCAAGTTCTATCAAATATTTAAAGAACAATTAACCCAAATATTACACAAACTATTTGGGAAAATAGATTATGAGAAGGAATCCTACCAATTTCTTTTTACAGATGAATGTGATACTGTTATCTAAGCCAGGAAGAACGAAAGCAGAGAAAGAAAATTATAGGTCAATTTAATTAATGAATATAGATGCAAAAATTTTAAATAAGATGCTAGCAAGGAGATTACAGCAATATAACACAAAGATCATTCACTATGACCAGGTGGGGTTTATACCAGGAATGAAGAACTGGTTTAATATTAGGAAAACTATCAGCATAATTGACCATATCAATAACCAAACTAACAGAAATCTCATAATTCTTTCAATAAATACAGAAAAAGCCTTCAACAAAATACAACACCCATTTCTATTAAACATACTAGAAAGCATAAGAATAAATGGGTCATTCCTTAAAATGGTAAATAGTATCTGTCTAAATCTTTAAGCAAGTATCATCTGCAATGGGGATAAGTTAGAAGTCTTCCCAATAAGATCAGGGGAGAATCAAGGATGTCAATTATCACTACTATTATTTAATATTGTATTAGAAATGATAGCAAGAAATTGAAGGAATTAAAGTAGGTAATGAGGAAACTAAATTATCACTCTTTGCAGATGATATGATGGTATACTTAGAGAATTCTAAAGAATCAACTAAAAACCTAGTTGAAAACAATAACTTTAGTAAAGTTGCAGGACACAAAATAAATCTACATAAATCATCAACATTTCTATATACCAATGAAGTCCAGCAGCAAAAGTTAGAAAGAGAAATTCCACTTAAAATCACTCTAAACAATATAAAATACCTGGGAATCTACTTGCCAGGGCAAACACAGGAATTATATGAACACAATTACAAAACACTTTTCACACACAAGTAAAGTCAGATCTAAACAATTGGAAAAATAGTAATTGCTCATGGGAAGGCCAAGTTAACATAATAAAAATGACAGTTCTACCTAAATTAATTTATTTATTCAGTGCCATGCCAATCAAATTACCAAATAATTATTTTATAGAACTAGATAAAGTAATAACAAAATTTATCTGGAAGAACAAAAGGTCAAGAATATCAAGGGAACTAATGAAAAAAAATTGAAGGAAGGAGGTTTAGCAGTACCAGATCTCAAACTGTAATATAAAGCAGCAACCGTCAAAACAATCTGGAACTGGCTAAGAAATAGAATTATAGATCAGTGGAGTAGATTAGATACACAATATACAAGGGTAAATGACCTTAGCAACCTAGTGTTTGATAAACCAAAGATCCCAGCTTTTGGAATAAGAATTCACTCTTTAACAAAAAACTGCTGGAAGAATTGGAAAACAGTATGTCAGAAACTAGATATAGACCAATATTTCACATGCTATACCAAGACAAGGCCAAAATGGATATATGATTTAAATATAAAAAGTGATACCATAACTAAATGAGGGGAACACATAATAGTTTACTTCACAGATCTTTGGGGAAGGGAAGAATTTATGACCAGACAAGAGATAGAAAGTGTTATAAGATGTAAAATGAATAATATTGATTAAATTTTAAAGTTTTTGTACAAACAAAACGAATGTAACCAAGATTAGAAGGGAAACAACAAACTGGGGAAATTTTTTCCAAACAAATATCTCTGATAAAGGTCCAATTTCTCAAATTTATAAAGAATTAAGTAAAATTAATAAAAATACAAGCCATTCTCCAGTTGACAAAAGGTCAAAGGATATGAACAAGCTCTTTTCAGATGAAGAAATCAAAGCCATCAATAATCATATGAAAGAAATATTATAAATCACTCTTGATTAGAGAAATGCAAAATAAAATGTCGCTGAGGTACCACCTCATACCTATCAGAATGGTCAATATGACAGTAAAAGAAAGTGGTAAATATTAGAGGGGATGGGGTAAAATTGGGACACTAATGCATTGTTGGTGGAGTTGTGAATTGATTCAACCATTCTGGAGGGCAATTTGAAACTATACCCAAAGAGCTATAAAACTGTGCAAATCCTTTTTTTTTAAGAATTTAAGTTAATTTATTTAATTAATTAATTAAAAATATTTTGCCACAGTTAAATGAATCATGTTCTTTTCCTCCCTTCCTCCCACCCCACTCCAGTAGCCAACATACAATTCCACTGAGTTTTACATGTGTCATTGATCAAGACCTATTTCCATATTATTAATATTTGTACTGGGATGATCGTTTACAGTCTACATTCCCAATAATATCCCCATTGAACCATGTGATCAAGAAATTGTTTTTCTTCTGCGTTTCTGCTCCCACAGTTCTTTCTCTGGATGTGAATAGCATTCTTTCTCTATGTCCCATTGTTCTGGATAATTTATGCAAATCTTTTGATCTGGTAATACCACTGCTAGGTCTGTTTGGCAAAAAGATAATAAAAAAGGGGAAGGGACCTACTTATACAAAAATATAGCAGCTCTTTTTGTGGTGGCAAAGAATTGGTTATTGAGCGGATGCCCATCAATTGGGGAATGACTGAACAAATTGTGGTACATGTTGGTGATGGAATACTATTGTGCTATAAGAAATTATAAGCAAGATGATTTCAGAAAAAACTGGAAAGAACTGCAGGAACTGATGCAGAGAGAAATAAGCAGAACTGAGAGAACACTGTACACAATAACAGCAATATTGGACAATGATTATCTGTGAAAGACAATCCTGAAAGACTTATGACATTTCTTTGGAGTCTTGGAATGCCCCAGAGTACTAAGTAGTTTACAGGTATAGTAACTGTGCCTTACATCTTCTACTTCTTCCTTCTTGCATGCATTGCCTGGCACATTATATTCCCACAAGAGTTCACCCTGTGTGTGTGCATGCATACCTGTGCATGCACATGCATATCAGGCCTGGAGTCAGAAAGATTCATCTTTCTGAGTTCAAATATGGCCTTAGACACTTATAAGCTGTGGGATCCTGGGAAAGTCCCTTAACCCTGTTTGTCTCAGTTTCCTCATCTATAAAATGAGTTAAAGAAGGAAATGGCAAATCACTCCAGTATCTCTGCCAAGAAGACCCCAAATGCACAAAAACTGCTGGGAAAATTGGAAAGCAATATGGGAGAGATTGGGCCTAGATCAACATCCTACACCCTACACCAAGATAAATTCAGAATGGGTGAATGACTTGAATATAAAGAAGGAAACTATAAGTAAATTAGGTGATCACAGAATAGCATACTTGTCAGATCTATGGGAAAGGAAAGATTTTAAACAAGCAAGAGTTAGAAAAAAACCACAAAATGTAAAATAGATAATTTTTACTACGTTAAACTAAAAAGGTTTTGTACAGACAAAACCAATGCTACCAAAATTAGAAGGGAAGCAACAAATTGGGGGAAAAAATCTTTATGAGAAAAAACTCAGACAAAGGTCTAATAATTCAAATATATAAGGAGCTAAATCAATTGTACAAAAAAAAATCAAGCCATTCCCCAATTAATAAATGGGCAAGGGACATGAATAGGCAATTTTCAGGTAAAGAAATCAAAACTATCAATAAGCACCAATGAGAAAGTGTTCTAAATCTCTTATAATTAGAGAAATGCAAATCAAAACAACTCTGAGGTATCACCTCACACCTAGAAGATTGGCTAAAATGACAACAGGGAAGAGTAATGGATGTTGGAGGGGATGTGGCAAAATTGGGACCTTAATGCATTGCTGGTGGAGTTGTGAACTGAACCAACCATTCTGGATGGCAATTTGGAACTATACTCAAAGGCCTTTAAAAGACTATCTGCCTTTTGATCCAGCCATAGCACTGCTTGGATTATACCTCAAAGAGATAATAAGGGAAAAGACTTGTACAAAAACATTTATAGCCACGCTCTTTGTGGTGGCAAAAAATTGGAAAATGAGAGAATGTCCTTCAATTGGGGAATGGCTGAACAAATTGTGGTAGCTTTTAGTAATGGAATACTGTTGTGCTCAAAGGAATAAAGAACTGGAGGAATTCCATGTGAACTGGAATGACCTCCATGAATTGATGCAGAGTAAAAGGAGCAGATCAAGGAGAACATTGTACACAGAGACTGATACACTGTGGTACAATTGAACATAACAGACTTCTCTACTAGCAGCAATGCAAGGATCCAGAACAAGGCTGAGGGATTTATGAGAAAGAAAACTAGCCACATTCAGAGGAAGAACTGTGGGAGGAGAAACACAGAAGAAAAACAACTGCTTGAACACATGGGCTGATGGGGATATTATTGGGGATGTAGACACTAAATGATAATTCTAGTCCAACTATCAATAATATGGAATTAGATCTTGATCAATGATACATGTAAAATCCAGTGGAATTGTGGGTAGGCTAAGGAGGGTTAGGGGGGCTTGGGGCAGAGGGAAAGAACATGAAATATGTAACTATGGGAAAAGATTTAAAATTTAAAAAGAAAAGAATAGGATAGATGGATGAATGGATGGATAGATAGATGTGGATAGATAGATAGATAGATAGATAGATAGATAGATAGATAGATAGAGCGAGCATTTATATACTCTCTCTGCTACGTCCTTCTTCTGTCAGGCACTATGCTAAGTGCTGGGTATACAAATACTAACAAGTAATAAATGTTTGACCCTCAAGGAGCTTATATTCTAATGGAGGGAAAGGCACACTACAATCCAATCCCACCAGATGTATTTTTGCAATATGGAAAATTAAAAATGTTTTTTACATTTTTAAACAAAATAAAACTTTATTTACAAATGTAAAAGCCATTTTTGACTTGTTGGTCAAAACTAGGTGGAGGATTGGATTGGTTCTTTCTTCTGGGCCCCCACACATCTTTAATTTACCTGCCTTTAGAAGTTATATGGAAAGGGAGGATACAAAAAGTACCATACAAGGATAAAGTAATTGGAGAGGAGAAAGGCAGGAAGTCTGGAGAGTTGAGGTATGAACGAAATGAATTATGACTGGATCCCTCCCAAAATAATGGTCTGGGCTTTTCCTCGGCACAGGATGCCCCGTGACAGTACATAGACACTCTCAGAGTACAGAAGTCCCAGGAAAGACTTCAATTGTTAAGTCCTCCCATGTCTGCTTCTACTGTGGGTGAAGGAGTGTAGAAAATACAGCAGAGATCACCAATGATGTTCAACTCATAATATCTATCAAGGGCACTAATTAGATGAAGGGCTCAGGAACTATGCACCCAGGATTCTACTCCTCCCCAAGCATGGAAACATAGACTTTGGTGAAGACAGAAGGTCCTATGATTGCTCGTGTTGTTGGCAGGGACTTTCAAACACTTCTCAATATACCTGTCTCATTTCTTGTGGAAAAAGGGAAGTGAATGCCAACCTCAGAACCCAGCAAAGAGAAACTGCAACCTGTATTCCCCCTTTTTGTCTCTGACTTTAAGTTCCCATTTCCAGTTGTTGTTGAGTCATGTCCATCTCTTCATGACCCCCACCTGTGGTTTTCTTGGCAAAGATACTGAAGCACTTTGCCATTTCCTTTTTTAGTGGACTAAAGCAAACAGAAGTTATGTGACTTGGCCAGCTAGTAAGTGTCTGAGGCCAGATTTAAATTCAAGTCTTTCTGACTCTAGGCCTAGCTTTCTATCCACTGAGTCTTTACCTGCATTCCATTTTAGAGTCAATCACACCCCTGCCCTTCTTTCATTCTCTTTGGATTTTAACTTGGCCAACTCAAAACATGGAACTTCAGACATGGGGCAGGATGGCATTCTATTAGAGAGCTGTCAAACTTTGAGCAACGGGATTAAAATGGATCATATGTTTTGTGGTGACAAAGAACTGGAAATTGAGGGGATGTCCATCAACTGGGGAATGACCAAACAAGTTGTGAAGTACGTAGTATGTGATTGTGATGGAACACTAGTGCACCAAAAGAAATGACAAGCAGGTTCATAAAAACAAAACAAAACAAAACTTGGAAAGTCCAACATGAAATTAAGAAGAACAAAATGAGCAGAACCAAGAATGTTATATACAGCTACAGAATTAATATTTGAAGAATAACTTGTGGATGTCTATTTCCGAAGAAAGAACTGATAAACAGAAACATAAAAGACATCATTTATATATACATTTTTTTCTTGGGTGGTACCTTCTACGATGCAGGGAGGTGGCAGAGACAGTGAGGTACTTGGGAATTTTAATGTGACCAACTAATAAATTAATAAAAAGAGAAAAAGGAAAGGAGAAAAAAGGTGGCTCATATATCATGTGATGTCCCCATGTTTTTGGATTTTATTAGTGACAGCCCCCTTCAATTTGTAGATGGAATTATTTAGAGATGTCAGGGTATCTAGGTGATCTTATCATATTTGGAAAAGCTCTAAAAGAGCTAGTGAAAAGGCTAGTAAAAAGATTAGATTGACTGGAGGCCACTCCTCTAAAGCTGTCAACTGACAAATGCCAGGTCGGCAGAGCCTCTGTCAAGTATGTAGATCACATTGTGCCGCAGCTGAGAGTGAGTTTCTGGTCCTGAGAAGATAGAAGTGTTCATCACTTGGCTGTGTCCAAAGAATTGTTAAGAGCTGAAGGCTTTGCTAGGATTTAGAAGCTATTAATGGAAATTTGTGAAAAAACAACACCATCATTGCTAAGCCTCTCTATAATCTCACTCATGAGTTTAAGGCAGAGGGGAAAAAAAACAAAAACAGAATGGCCAAAAGAGAAGTTAGAGTGGCCTGTTTCTGACACTATCTGACAAAATGGTTGGGGTGAGAAATGTGATTAGGCCTTCAAGGACTTGATCAGCCACTATAATCACAAAGGGGAGATCTGCTGCCATTTCCAGATCCTCACAATCTCTTTGTGTTATTCACTGATGAGAATCTAGAGGACATGGGAACTGTTTTATGCCAGGAGAATAGTGCTCACCAGCTTTTTACACCTGCCAAAAATGGATTCATTGGCATTGAGACTCATTTTGCCACCCACAAACTGAAGCAGGCTATCAAAGACAAGCTCTGAGATCTTATATAGCGTAACTCAATTCAAAGTATGGCTTGGAGTCCAACTATCAATAATATGGAATTAGACCTTAATCAATGATACATGTAAAACCCAGTGGAATTGTGCATCAGCTACGGGGAGGGGGGTGGGTTGGGGAAGAGGAAAAGAACATGAAATATGTAACTGTGGGAAAATATTCAAAAAATAAAATAAAATAAATGAAAAGTCAAAAAATAGAGGTTTAGACTAGTGTTAAATTCTCAAAAAAAAAAGTATGGCTTGGAAATGAGTCACTAATGAATTCTGATCAATTCTAAATTGGATGCTCTTCAGTCAGGTATGGGTTCAACCTGTATTACTAACAAGAAGACTCATTTTACTAATTTAATTAATATTACTAAGGAGAGACAAGACTTTATTTTCTATCCTAGTAACAACTCTAAGACAGAAGGACAAGTACTAGGCAAATGGAGTTAAGTCACTTGCCCAGGGTCACACAGCTAGGAAGTTTCTGAGGTCACATTTGAACCCAGGACCTCTTGACTCCAGGCCTGGCCCTTATCCACTGTGCCATCTAGCTGATTCTAACTAATGTAATTGACAATAGCAAGTTGGAGGTGGTTGGATGGCCCGGTGGACTCAGAGCCAGTCCTAGAAAGGAGAGGTCCTGGGTTCAAATATGGCCTCAGACACTTCCTAGCCGTGTGACCCTGGGCAACTTACTTAACCCCCATTGCCTAGCCCTTAGTGCTCCTTTCCCTTGGAACCAACACATAGCATTGATTCTAAGACAAAGGGTAGGGTTTAAAAACAAAAACGAAAACAAAAAATAATAGCCAGTCTTTGTAAAGCACTTTAAGGTCTGCAAAATACTTTATACATATTATTTTATTTAATCCTCACAATAACTCTTTGAGATGTTATTATTAACCATTTTTATTCTCTACCCTTTCTCCTGCTAGAAGATACTTTAAACAGTATCAATAAGAAGGAAAAAATAAATTAGCTTCCTATTTCATTTTTTAAAAGATTCATTTACTGATCAGCTTTCTCATTGGTCAATAGTGGGTATTGGTTGTGGGGATGGCAGGCCCCTTCTCTCCCAGGGCTGTTCCTCTCAATGATGCATCTTGATGAAGAAGTCATGTACAGTGATGGCGAACCCATGGCACAGGTAGCCAAAGATGGCATGCAGAGTGTTCTCTGTGGGCACACAGCAGGCTCCCCCTCCCCCAGAGTTCATTACCAGAAAGAGCTGCTCTCCTCCCCCTCTCCACCTTGTCTGATGACATTTTTCCCATCATCCACCCCTCTTCCCAGCAACCCAATGGGAGCGCACAAGGGGTAAGGTGAGTAGTTCATAGGTGGCAGAGCTGGAGGGGAACAGAGCCAATCACTCTACATATTTATTAGGAATGTAATAATGAGGGTCAGTTGGGTGACTCAGTGAATTGAGAACCAGGCCTGGAGATGGGAGTTCAGATCTGGCCTCAGACACTTCCTAGCTATGTAGCCCTGGGAAAGTCATTTAACCCCCATTGCCTAGCTCTCGCCACTCTTCTGCCTTAGCGCCAATACTTAGTATTGATTCTAAGATAGAAGGTAAGGGTTTAAAAAAGTCCATACTCGTGCATCAGGCTGTGTTAGGTTTAGAAATACAAATATAAAAGTGAAAAAAAATCTTTGTCCTTGAGAAACATGTGTAGAGAACTGAAGAAAAGGAACAAAGAATAGATTGTCATTTCCTTTCTAGTATGAATGGTAACATTAATTCAATTATTGTCCCTGAGCAAAAAGTTAAAAAGTGAAGGTTGGTGCCCAAAGGTTGGGAGACCTGTACCATTTTCTAGACTTTAAAACTAAAAAATATCTTAAATAAAAATAGCTAGTCAAATTCTCTCATTTTATAGTTGAAGAAACTGAGGCCTAAGGTGGTTATATGACCTATCCAAGGCTACACAGGAATAACCAGAAAAGCTAAAATTTGATACCAAGGATTTTTTTTTGACCCTTA
The DNA here is from genome assembly GCF_016433145.1 of Gracilinanus agilis. NCBI lineage: Eukaryota > Metazoa > Chordata > Mammalia > Didelphimorphia > Didelphidae > Gracilinanus > Gracilinanus agilis. Next base: position 177,721,934 of record NC_058133.1, read on the forward strand.
CCTTCTGTTTTTGAATCAATAAGCATCTGTTCCAAGGCAGAAGAGCAGTAAGGGCTGGGCAAATGGGGTTAAGTGACTTGCCCAGGGTCACAAAATTAGGAAGTGCCTGAGGTCACATTTGAACCCAGGACCTCCTATCTCTAGATTTGGGGCTCTATCCTCTTTGCTATCTAGCTTCCACTACCATGGCTCTCAGGACCACATCCAATTCACTTTTCCCTAAACTCTTAAAAAAAAAAAATCCTAACTTCTATCTTAGAATTGAAACTATTGGTTCCAAGGCAGAAAAATGGTAAGGGCTAGGTAATCAGGGCTCTCTATCCACTGAGTCACCTAACTGCATTTTCTTTACTGTTGATTTAGTCTCCTGCTCTAATATTGCTCCTCTTTTTACTCTTACCTATAGAAAACAATACAGTGGAAAAGAGACTGACTGAATCTGGAGGACTTGGGTTCAGATCCTGACTTTGACACTTATTACCTATCTGACACTTTCTATCTTGAGCAATTAATTCACTTCATCTCCCTTAGTACCAGCTTCCTCAACTGTAAAATTAGGAGATTGGACTAGATGTCCTTCAAAGTCCCTTCTAACTCTAAATATATGATTCTATGACCTTGATGGGAATGAATAGAATTAGAAATCAGGAAGTAATTAGAAATCTCCCTATTTCCTCCTGTCTCTTGCCATTCTTTCTGGTTACCTTGAAAAGTAGCACTCTTCTCTATAACACCCACAACCCCAACTGGCCAACCCCAGTAATCGGGAAACCTTAGCTTCTGCAATCCTCTTTCACAAGAATGATTTGCCACCAACGGAGTCACCTACTGGCCACAGAGCTGATTGAATCTCCTTATCTTCCCCCTGCCAACGGCCTACTCTGAGAGTGAAGGGAGTGTAGGTTGGAATGGATTTCTGGGCCCAGATGGCAAGGTTCAGCAGTACATACAAGTGGAGAAGAAAAGATGACCCTGACAATTTCTTCCCATAGTGCTTTGTTATAAGAAGGGTCTCTGACAATTGCTAAATAAATAGAAGCATACATACATAGACACACAGTTGGACACATAGATAGACACATACATAAATATATAGATGGGTACCCAAGTGGATGGATAGACAAACAGACAGACAGATAGATAGTTAGATAGATAGAAGAATAGACAGACAGATGGATGGATGGAGAGAGAGAGAGAGAGAGAGAGAGAGAGAGAGAGAGAGAGAGAGAGAGGGAGGGAGGGAGGGAGAAAGGGCTCACTATATGTCTGACACTGTCCTAAGCTCTAGGGAGACAAATATAAACCAAAAAAGACAGTTCCTATGCTCAAGGGGCTTACATTCTAATAGGAAAAGACAACCTAAAAGAGAGCTGGGAAAAGGAAGAAAGGGGATGGAGTAGGAAGATGATATAGGGGAGGAAGGGCAAGCCTGCTGAAGAGGAGGTAATAAAGTCTGGAGAGTTGGTAGAGGAGCTTGGATCTAATGATGGGGAGTATGAGGCTTTGACTCAAGCAGAGTTGATCCTCTTGGTGGCAACAGGGTGTTTGGCCATGTCTGTGTTCCTTGGAATTGAGGGTATGTGTCCTACTTGAGAGGTAAACAAATGTGGCTACGAAAAGTACATTGAGTTTGCCATCACAGTACCTGCATGCCAGTCCCAACTTGCTATCTGCTCTCTATGCGAACTCAGAAATGTCCATGTCTCAGTTTCCTGAGCCACAAATTGAGGGAGTTAAACTTTCTAAGGTCACATCTGATATAATGAGCCTCAGAGTGGAACCCTAGGTACTAATTGCTTCTTGACTCTATCACTGATTCATCCTGTGATTTTAGAGAAATCCTTTAATCTTTCTGGGGCTCATTTACCTCGCCCATAAAACAGGGATGTCCATTTACTTCACAGACTTAGATAAAATTAGATAACTGGGAAAGCTCTTAAAAGTGTTGTAATAAATACAGAGGATTAAAAGCTGGGAGGATAAATTATAGATAAGTTGAGTTATATTGTGTCCATGTTGCTATAGGGAAGAGGAAGTTGAGGGGACAGATCAGGACTAGTGCCAAGCAGGGGATCAAGGGTTCCCTTCCTTGACGGGAATCCCCTTGTTCCCTTTATAGGGCATGAGGGCTAAGCCCTGCCTAGTGTTGGGTTGTAGCCCTGGATAGCCTAAACTTGATGCCTTAGCACCCACCCTCCAGATCTTTAGGGTGCTCAGTGTTCAAAACACTTCTCATAAAGTTGCAAAACAAAGTAGAAAGGTCAGAAAGGCTGAGGAGGAAAGAGCCCAGTCCAACCCTTGCAGGAACCCCTACTTCCAGCCCAGAGGGGTAACTAGGAGTCAAAAAAATAGCAAAAATGATCATAATACTATGGCTCATTAAATACTCTCAGCAGTTTTTTTACCTTGTAAGAGCAAATATTATTATTTAACAGAGAGAAACTGAGGCTTGGATGACAAGCCAAAGTCATGAGATTGCTAGGTCGTAAAATTTAGAATGAGGAAAATGATTAGGGATCATTTCTTCCAAACTCCTAATGAAGAAATAAGGTCTAGGGAAGGACCTAGGCTTATACTGATTAAAAATTGCAGAATTAGGATTCATCCCATATTTACTTTAGTGAATGTGGCACAATGGCAGGCCTGAAGTCAGGAAGACTCATCTTCCTGAGTTCAAATCTGGCCTCAGAAACTTTCTAGTTGTGTGACCCTGGACAAATCACTTGACCCTGTTGGCCTCGGTTTCCTCATCTGTCAAATAAGTTGGAAAAGGAAATGGCAAACCACTCCAGTATCTTTTCCAAGAAAATCCCAAATAGGGACAGGAAGAGTTTGACATGACTGAACAGTAAGAATTCTACACTGGTAGTGTCAAACTCAAACAGAAATCTTATAAGGACCCTTGCCGGTGCACATTAACTTTTTGAAACCATCAATTAACATTATCTATATCCTATTGTATTTTTTTGGTTAACTATTTCCCAATTACACTAAAAAAAAAACACAACCCTTTACCTTCCATTTAGGAATCAATATTGTGTATTGCTTCCAAGACAGAAGAGTGGTAAGGGCTAGGCAATGGGTATTAAGTGACTTGTCCAGGGTCACACAGCTAGGAAGTATCTGAGGCCAAATTTGAACCCAGGACCTTCCATCTCTGGACCTGACTCTCAATCCACTGAGCCACCTAGCTGCCCCATCCCAATTACATTTTAATCAGATAAGGCCAACACTTGGAAGTGTTGGAGGTCTATTTGAAATCTCTGTTCTATGCTATTTCTTGGAGCTAAGACTTGAACCCAAAACTTGTATCTCCTTGGTCCAATGCTTTCTACTACAATTTACTGACTCTTCCCCCACTCTTGTAACATATAGTGGGAAAATGTTCATCCAACCAGTATTTGCACTGAATTCATTCTTATTTATACCTTTAGCCTTTGGTCTCATTGCTAGGTCCCTGCCTCCTCCACCAGACCAAGAGTTTCCTTAAAGAAGATATCACATCTGCCTCCATCAGACAGAACTCCTAGAAGATGAAGGATCAAGTCTGTTCTCTTCTCTGAGTCTCCCCAACAGAGTCCAGTGTATAGAAATATGCATTAACTGCATGTTCTTTTTAAGAACTAATTTCCCAGAAGCCTAGGCTGACTCCGCAGGTGATAATGTCACACAGGTATGGATTTGGAGTGGATAGTGCATGCTTTCAGTGTACTTATTTTAGGGAGATGCAACAAAGGAGTGAGACCCAGCAGAGATCAGAATAAAAATGGCAGTGGGCTCTGGGTGGAGATCTGGATCCTGTCCAGATTTCATTGGTCTAGGGCTTCCAAAAATATTTGACTTCCTATGTCTACCAGTTCTGCAACTGCAGATTGTCTTCTACTTTTCTGCAAGGAAAGCCTCTTAGTCTTCAGTCCCATGCTGGGCAGCTCAGGGCAACCAATGCTACTGCTGCTGCTGCAGACACTAATGTAACACCTTGCCAGGAGCGACTGCTGCTGCTGCAGACACTAATGTAACACCTTGCCAGGAGCGACTGGCTTTATGTTGCTCTCACTGTGTTGGAGAGATAACCTGGTTAATCAAGTGACCCTTCCTGGGAGTCACCTGGAGAGAGAGAGAGAGAGAGAGAGAGAGAGAGAGAGAGAGAGAGAGAGCTGTCTCTTATACACATCTNATGTTGCTCTCACTGTGTTGGAGAGATAACCTGGTTAATCAAGTGACCCTTCCTGGGAGTCACCTGGAGAGAGAGAGAGAGAGAGAGAGAGAGAGAGAGAGAGAGAGAGAGAGAGAGAGAGAGAGAGAGAGAGAGAGAGAGATCATTTTCAGCTAGAAGGCTCATGGCACTCTAGTTGGGTTTTGAAGGAAAGGAAGGATTTCAAAAAGAAATGGTTGAGGATGGAGGTGATATTTATGTGAACCAAAGCTGGACCAAAATGAAGGCAGGATGAGGAGGGGGTTGTGTCTAGTTCAGTTTGGATATGAGTGAAGAGTAAGTGGAGGGAAGTGTGTGAAATAAGACTGAAAAGGTTTGTTGGCACTGGATTTGGTAGAGTCTTGAATACCAAGACAAGAAATGTATGTTTCATCCTGTAGACAATAAGAAACCACTAAGATTTTTTTAGGAGAAGGGTTAAATGAGATGAGAATAATGGGACTATTGGTCAGGAAAGATGCTTTAGTGAGGGGGGAAGACCAAAGGCAAGGAAAGAAATTAGAAGGTTCTCATAGCCAGATGATAATTCAGGTGAAAGACAGTAATGGTCAAAATTAAGAGATGATCAAGGAAAGAAGAACTATGCTAGAGTGTTTATGAAGGAAAATTTGAGGGGATGTGACAATTAGTTGATTATATACAGTGGGGGAATTATCAAAGTCAAAGCTGAATCCAAGGTTTTAAAACTGACACTCAAGAGTGTGGTGGTATCATCAGCAAAAAGTGGGAACCTGGGAAGAGAGGCAGGTGAAGGATGGGACAATAATGAATTCCACTTACGATACATTGAATTTAAGGTGCCAGCAAGACATGTAGGGGGAGACTTCCATCTGCCAGCTGGAAATGTTAACACAAGTTCAGTAGCTGAGAAAAGCTATGTAAATAGAGATTTGGTCATTATCTACTTGGAGGTGATGACAGAAACATTTACAATGGATAAGATTGCCAAGGAATCTCAGGATCATAAATTTACAGCTAGATGGCATCTTGAAGGCCTTCAAGCTCAAACCCTTCCATTTTACATATGAGGAAACTGAGGCTGAGAGAGATTTAAGTGACTTGTCCAAAGTCATCCAGCTAGTAAGTCTCTGAGGCTGGGTTTGAAACCAAATCTTCCTGACTTGAAAGCTAGCGCCCTATCCATAATGAAGGCAGGAAGTCCAAAATGTGACACACTCATCAGCTTGGGGCTTCTAAAATCCCTTAAAGTCAAAGACTCCTTCAAATTGAATGGATAATAAAAGTACTTTCTCATTGATGTTCTGAGCCCTTGAATCTCTAAATTTCATTTGCTGCCCAGAGTCTTCTGAATTTATAGATTTATATACTCTTGTCTAATTGGTCTTCTCTTTAACTTGAAGATACTTAATTTTGTTCCTAAAAAAAAAAAGAAAGAAAGAAAAGAAAAGAAATTTCCCTCTAATGCAGTGGTTCCCAAACTTTTTTGACCTACCACCCCCTTTCCAGAAAAAATATTACTTAGCCCCCTGGAAATTAAATTTTTTTTTAATTTTAGTAGCAATTAATAGGAAAGATAAATGCACCTGTGGCCATCACTGTTTCTCTGGATCACTGCAGCACCCACCAGGGGGCAGTGTCGACCACTTTGGGAATCTGCTCTAATGCAATAGGTTCAGTAGAGAGCCTCTAGGAGCCTCAAGATAGGGTAAAAATTAAGGGAGGAGATTTTGCTATTGTTATCTCCCTTTTACAGATGAAGAAACTGAGGCAAACAGAGGTTAAGTGACTTGCTCAGAGACACAGCAACTAAGTGTTTGAACTCAGATCTTCCTGACTCTAGGTTCAGTGCTCTATCCACTAAGTTAAGAAAGATCTACAAACTGGGGGGCAACTAGTTGGCTCAATGGATTGAGAGCCAGGACCAGAGACGGAAGATCCTAGGTTCAAATCTGACCTCAGACACTTCCTGGCTGTGGGACCCTGGGTAAGCCACTTAACCCCCATTGCCTAGCTCTTACCACTCTTCTGCCTTGGAACCAATACATAATATTGATTCTAAGACAGAAGGTAAGAGTTGTTGGGTTTTTTTTTTTAAGACATACAAACTAAATAAGGATATTCAATTTTTAAGGAAAAGAGGGAAATGTTTTAGACAGTTGGGAAGGAAGCAATCTGTGCAAAAGGCAGAAAATGGAGTAAGCTTCACCTTGTGGGTAAAGATCTTAGGAAATCTACAGTGATGTATGCCCTAGCCAAAAAGTGACAATATGACACTCTCTGATGCCAAGAAATTCAGGGAAATGGTAAGGAGACAGCTAGAGAAGACTTTATGGAGGATTTAGAGGATGTCATTAAGAAATATTAATGTGGGGGCATCTAGGTAGCTTGGTATATTGAGGGCTGAACCTAGAGATGGGAAGTCCTGAATTCAAATCTGGCTTCAGATATGGTCTAGCTGTGTGACCCTGAGCAAGTCACTTAACCGCCATTGCCTACCTTATCGCTCTTCTTAATTGGAATCAATAAACAGTGTTTATTCTAAGATGGAAGGTAGGGGTTTAAAAAACAATACTAATGTGAGTCATAAAAGAAAGTAAAGAAGGTAGTGTGATAATTAGAGTAAGTCTACACTGTCCATCTTTAGATTTAATCACCAAAGGTGAGAACATCTCCAAATTCTGGGAGGTCCTTAACCCATGTATGCTAGAGTAGGTGACAAATCAGAATTGACTGACTGCCCCCTAGGCATCCTAATAAGAAGAGTCTATTGTGATTGGACATGCAAAGTAGGAGGGAGGTACAGGAAGTGATGCATGAGTGACCCCTTTAAAAAGAGGGAGTTGAGTGAGTGAGAGGTGCTTCTGGTAAAGAGGGAGGCTGGTGAAGGAGGTCTTCTAGCTCTTCTGGTCTGTGGAGGTGGTGAGTTTAAAGATTGACTGAATCTTCCTGAACTTCTTTTAAGGAACTTCCTTAATAGACTCTGTGAATGAAGCTTTGCTTCATTCACCTGTGGGCCTCTGGGCCTCTGGGCCTCTGACTCTCGACTGAGGGTTAATTAGATGTACCTAGATTAATTAGAGGATTGTAGTAATTTACCTACTGTGTTAGATTCTTATTTCCTTATTTCTTCTCTCTTTTCTCAATTGTAAATAAACTTCCATAAAGTCAATTTTGACTTGAGGTTATTCCTAAATTGGGGAGATTTCCCCTGGTGACCACCTTTTAATATGTTGAACCCCCAAACCCTTCCCCCCCCCCTTACAGTAGGCAGGCTGATGGTGGAGCCACCATGGAAATGGCATCTGTCAGCTGAACTGTGGATTATGGAAAACCTCTTCCTCTGTACACCCATAGTCTGCTCCCATTTGGCACATGCTACATATCATTTGGGAGTATCCTTTCCTATACAAATGTATTATCTCATAACTGGAGGATAAGCTCCTTGAAGACAAGGACTCTTATTTCTCCTTGTGTCTCTCATAGTAGTTATTTAGCATATGTTATTGTTGTTTGGTCATTTTCAGTCATGTCTGACTTTTCCTTGCCCCTTTTGAGGGTTTTCTTGGTAAAAATACTGAGTGGTTTGCCACTTCCTTTTCCAACTCATTTTATTTTTATTTTTAATTAATTAATTTAGAATATTTTTCCATGGTTACAAGATGTATGTTCTTTCCTTCCCATCAACCCCCCCCCAAACCAACATGCAATTCCACTGGGTTTTACATGTTATTGATCAAGATCTATTTCCATATTATTGATATTTGCACTAGGGTGATCGTTTAGAGTCTACATCCCCAATCATATCTCCATCGACCCATGCGTTCAAGCAGTTGTTTTTCTTCTGTGTTTCTACTCCCACAGTTCTTTCTCTGAATGTGAATAGTGTTCTTTCTCATAAGGCCCTCTGAGTTGTCCTGGATCATAGCATTGCTGCTAATAGAGAAGTCCATCACATTCGATTGTACCACAGTGTATCAGTCTCTGTGTATAATGTCCTCCTGATTCTGCTCTTTTTACTCTGCATAAGTTCCTGGAGGTCATTCCAGTTTACGTGGAATTCCTCCAGTTCATTATTTCTTTGAGCACAATATCCCATTGCCATCAGATACCACAATTTGTTCAGCCATTCCCCAATTGAAGGACATCCCCTCATTTTCCAGTTTTTTGCCACCTCAAAGAGCATAGCTACAAATATTTTTGTACAAGTCTTTTTCCTTATGATCTCTTTGAGGTATAAACCCAGCAGTGGTATGGCTGGGTCAAAAAGTAGACAGTCTTTCAAAGCCCTTTGGGTATATCCAACTCATTTTACAGATTAGGAAATGGAGTCAAACAAGGTGAAATGACTCACCCACAGTCACATAACTAGTGTCTAAGGCTGGATTTGAATTCATAAAGATGAGTCTTTCTGATGACAGGCTCAGCACTCTATCCACTGTGCCACCTAGCCACCTTTAATCTTCCTGTTTAGTCCAGGTATATAGGTTTTCAGGTAATCTGGAAGCCTGACAAAGCCAAGATCCACATATGACATCCTAGAAGATAGATGGTATTTCAGAATGGGCCACCCCAAGGGAGGGAACACATTAGCTCTAGGATGCCATGAGGTCAAAAGATCTTTAAATGGGTCCAAATCACATATCCTACGGAAAATTAGCTTAGCCTTAGAAAAGTGCAGATCTATGTTAGCACTGTCTTTATTATTCCCCAGATCCACATCATAAACGTCACTCCTCCCATGAAAATAAGTAACCCTGCCTGAGATGATATCTCAGAATTGTTTTGGTTCACAATGCTTTCATCAATAGTGATTTCGAGAATTTTTTCATATACCTCTGCATAAACTACAAGGTGGCTCAGGTCTGTAATGAGAAAGAGTATTTTATTTCAAATACAAGGCAAACCTGGATGACTGGGAAGGTATGAAGAAGTAGAGGAAAACCCCTCGAGGCGCCCAGAAGAAAATCTTCACCCATTTCATTCCAATGCCTCCTGCATCTCTCTATCCCCATGAAATTGGAAAAGTACTTTCCTCACTGTAGCTCTGTGAAGTAGAGTGCAAATATTATCACACCCATTTCACAGATAACAAAACAGAGTCCAGCAAAATGAAATAACTTGGGTATAGTTATATCGATGCAAGATTCAAACCCAGATCTTCTGTCTATAAATCTAGTGTCTTTCCCATTACCCCATAATGCCATTTTTTTCTTTTTTCTTAATTTATCCACAAGTGTTTCAATATTTTCCCATCCTCCCTTACCACAGAAGGCATTGTCTGGGAAACAGACATGTTCATACAATTTAAGTCTTTCATGTTTCTACCTTTTGGTTTACTCTCTGAAAGTAACATTCACAATGTACTCTTCCAGTATTAATTCTGTAGCTATGTATGATGTTTTCTTGTTTCTACTCATTTCTCTGTTCACTATCCCATTTAGTTCTTTCCAAGTTTTAAAAAAAATTAACCTGTCCATTGTTTCTTTCTTTTGTTTTCTTTTTTAAACTCTTACCTTCTGACTTAGAATCAATACTGTTTATTGTAATAGGTATAGGCTTTAAAAGTAGAAAAGCAGATTTTTGCAAGTAGGCTAGAGGAAAAACCTTGACTGTCAACCATGGACATTCTAAATAGAATGAAGGGAAGGAAACTATTTGCCCTGAGAGGACTCTGGTCAAGCTGGGAAAGGGAGAGGGTGTGGATGCTTTTACCTGCCCAGTGAGGAGCCCAAGGAATGTGGAGTTACCATTGAGAAGGAAGACCTGCCAGGGAAGATCAAGTGAGCAAGATCTATCTGGGGTGGTGGACATCCCAGTCTGAGACAAGTTCCTTGATTAGCATTTCCTGGATTTACCTTCTTGTGGACCCATTTCCTGTACCATCAAGAGGAGCAGAAGTGGACATGGCTTTGTGAGAGACCCATTTTCCCTTCTAGGCTATAATAGTCTGATTAGTGCATTGTAGGCTTTAACCCATTCTCCCAGCCCCTGTGTGGTCCATAGTGATTAGATTCAGTGTGACTTTTTCCATTATCCCTGACCCTCAATTATTATTAAAACTCTTTGTTTATAATTCTTTTGTCCTTGTACTACCCTTTCACTTGTTGGTTTCACAGACTCCCTGGCTAGGTGGATCAGTCTCAACAGTCACTCTTGTCAACTACCATTCCCCAAACTGCCAAACCCAATTTCCCTAACTTGTTTGGTCCCAGTCTATTGTCCATTCCTGTCTCCTACTCACCCTTCTGAACCCAGATAAAATATAAGTTAACCCCAGGTTTTACTTTAAGAGTATTAGTTCCAACGTAGAAGAGTGGTGAAGGCTAGGTCTGTGTTGGCGAACCTATGACATGTGTGCTGGAAGGGACTGTTCCCTTCCCTCTCCATGTGCCTGAGGACATTTTTCATTTCACCCACTCCTCTGTCCAGCAGCCCAATGGGAGCTCTTCCTCCCTCCCCTGCCTGGGGTAAGGAGATGGCTCACATACAGCACGAGGGTGCAATTTGGGCCCTCAGTCTCTAAAAGGATCACCATCACTGGGCTAGGCAATGAGAGTTAAGTTTTTGACTTGCCTAAGGTAGGTAGTATCTGAGACCAGATTTGAACCCAGAACGTCCCATCTCTAGACCTGGCTCTCAGGCTACTGAGCCCTCTAGCTTCCTCTTGCTGCCCATTGTCTCTTATGGCATAATGGTATTCCATCATAATCATATACTACAATTTGTTTAGCCATTTCCCAATTGACAGACACCCCTTCAATTTCTAATTCTTTGCCACTACAAAGAGATATGCTATAAATATTTTGTAACATATAGGTTCTTTTCCTTTTTCCCTGATCTTGAGAAACAGACTCGGCAATGGTATTGATAAGTCTAAGGGTATACATAGTTTTATAACTGGGTGTAATTCCAAATAGCTCTCCAAAATGATTGGATTAGTTTGCAGTATATTGTGTCTCTATTTTTCCACATCCTCTCCAACATTTGTCATTTTGCCCTTTTGTCATCTTAGTTCATCTGGTGTACGAGATGATGTCTCAGAATTGTTTTGGTTTGCATTTCTATATCAGTGATTTAGAGCACTTTTTCATATTCTTACATATGGCTTTGAAAACTTCATCTGAAAATTGTCCATATCTTTTTCCCTCTTACCAATTGGGGAGTGACTCTTATTCTTATAAATCTGACAAAGTTCTCTATATATTTTAGATAGGAGACCTCTATCAGAGAGGCCATCTATAAAAATTTCCCCAAAATTTTCTGCTTTCCTTCTAATCCTGACAACATTTTTCAATTTGTACAAAACCTTTTCAACTTAATTTACTAAAAATTATCCATTTTACATCTCTCAATACTCTCCATTTCTTGGGCTCATAAATTCCTCTTCTATCCACAAATCTGATAAGTAACATGTTAATGTGCTCTAATTTAATTATGATATCTCCTTTTATCTAGATCATGTATCCATTTTGATCTTATCTTAGAGAATGATGTAAGATATTGTCTATACCTAGTTTCTGCCAAACTAATTTCCAGCTATTTCAATAAATTTTACCAAATAGTGATTTCTTATCCCCAAATAAGGCACTATAATCTTTTCTGCTATTTGTTGTATGTCTCCCTCGTCCCACAGATGTGCCTTTCTCATTTCCACTGATGTATTCTTAGCCAGAATTAGATAATTTTGATAATTACTGCTTTATAATGCAATTTAAAACCTGACCCATAATGCCTTTTGCCAGAACTTTGAATCATCTCTGATGACCAATAAGATACTCTCCCTCAGAATGGTTTGCCTTGGACCTTGGTTGGGTAGGGAATCGTATTATAGTGTCTATCAATGAAGGCTGCCATGATAGTAAGGGGAAAGAAAGGGAAGGACATGAGCATTCATTAAGTGCCCACTGTGTTCCTGGCACCATGAAAAGCATTTTACAAATATTATTTCACTTAATCCTCACAATGGTTCTATAATGTCATTCATTAGTTTTTTAGTCTTCATGACCCTATGTAGGGTTTTCTTGGCGAGATAGTAGAGTAGTTTGCAATTTCATTCTCCTACTCATTTTATAAATGAGGGAACTGAGGCATACAAGGTTAAATGATTGGCCTGTGATCACACAGCTAGTAAGTGACTGAGAATGGATTTGAACCCAAGAAAATGAGTCTTTCTGACTCCAGGTCAAACATTTTATTGACTGTGCCACCTTAGCTGCCCTGATCCTATGAGGTAGGTGCTATTATATCCATTTTATAGTTGAGAAAACTGAGTCAGATGGAGAATAAATGACTTGCCCAGGGTCACACAAATAATAAATGAAACGTCAGATGTGAATTCACGTCTTCTTAATTCCAGGTCTAACACTCTTTCCACTGCACCACCTGTGTTACCTGGGTAGCCTTGGGTAGGTCTTTTATTCTTACTGGGTGTCAGTCTCCTCATCTATAAAAGGAAAGAGATCATTTAGATTCCACCTCAGGTCCCTTACAGCTTTAAATCCAATCAGCAGTAGAGACACCAAGATGATGATTCTCATTGACACTGAGCAGGCTGGCTCACTCCCAACCCAAACCCTCCAGGGGTCATACTACAGGACTGAGGATCTGGACCCGTTTCTTCCATCTTCTCCAAAGAGAGAAGAAGCTGCAGCAGCTTCTTCTCAGATGACCAAGAGAGTCAAAGAGAGAGACCCAGCTAACTTGAAGGGATTAACTCCCATGATTTCAGCTATTCCACCCAGCTCAGAAGTTTTGTGTCCAGGTGGTTCTCAGACAATTAGAGGAAGCAGAGCTCTACAAACCCTTAGGGTGGTATCCTGGGACCTACTGAAAAGGAGCTTCCTGGTTCATTTGTTTTGAAAAGACCTGACCCTGTCACTTACCATGATCCAGACTTTAGCCCTACACTGACTTTGGCTGCCATCTGGCAGTTTAATCCCCAAAGATCCTACTGCCTCCAGGTCACATCTCCTCTCTTGCTTCTTCTACCTCTCCATCCCACTAAGCTTCTAGCTTGAGCCAAGAACAACAATCAGAAGTGCTAAGGCCCTGAAGGTAGGGATGGGTGACAGTCAGAGCCCATTTCCTGTTCCCTGGGCTAGGGGGTACCCGGACCTTCCCTTCCTGCTCTCTTCTTTGAATTCTCTGTTGACCTTTCTAAACCATGGTATGGGAACCTTACAGGCTGCATATTTCCCTGTGGGCAGCGAGCCATATTCTTTGGGCTCTGGGAGAAGACAGAGAATAGCAGTGATCAGTTAGTCTCCAACAACTTTGCCCTGTCTCAGGTCCAGCTGAAAATATGAGAGGTTTGTGCCCCTCGAATACTTCTTTCTTGTCTTCTCCCCTTCTCAGCCCCCAGTTCTAGATTTCCAAAGCTCACCCCTTAACTTTCTGACCTCCTTTTTTAGTTCTGGGTCTCACTCAGAGCTCGTAAGAGTCTGGAGAATGGACTACATGACATCTTGAAGTTCTGTCCATCCTGAAACTAGAGTATGCATGAGCCTGTGAGAGCGAGTCTCCTATTCCCTTTTGCCCATCTCAGTCAATAGTGATGAGATTTCAGAAGTTCAGAATGTCATTTTCCAAGCAATCTCCCTATATTTCAGGAATCATAGTCATAGCTTCAGAGCTATGACAACTCCTTCCTTCAGGGGCTGCTAAAGTGGCTGCTAAAAATAGAGGGCTAGACTTATAGACAAGAAGACTTAAGTTCAATTCCAAGGGACAGTTTAGGTGACTCAGTAGATAGATAGCCAGACCTAGAGATGAGAGGTCCTGGGTTCAAATTTGACCTCAAACACTTCTTAGCCATGTGGTCCTGGGCAAGTCACTTCACCCCAACTACCTAGCCCTTATTGCTCTTCTGCCTTGGAACCGATACTTGTATTGATTCTAAGATAGACAAGTTGTGTTTTTTTTTAAATCCAGTCTCATCTACTTAGCAAGCCACTTGGCCTCCAGCATCTCCATTTCTTCATCTGTAAAAAGGGGAGAGGAAACAAGAATAGCATTTATTTCCTAGAGTTATGAGGACAAGAAGAGATAATATCTGTAAAGTGCTTTGCAAATCTTAGAGCACTATATAAATGCTAGTTGTTATTATTATTATTAATTTTATAGATGAGAAAATTGTACCCCAGAGAAGAGATATGTTGTCAAGGTCATCCAGATCATTGGCAGAACTGAGATTGAAATCCAGGTCCTCTGATTCCAAAACCTTTGACCTTTCCACTATAATGATGATGTGGTGTGTCATAGAGGGACTTTACATACCAGCAACCTAAACGTCAAACAGAAAGAATACCTACCCTAAGACTCAATCCTTCCAGACATCCTCGTTTTCCAGGGTCCACCTCATCTCTTACAACTTGCTGATGCAAGGAGGTTAGCTTCAGTTGGACAAGCCTGCTGCCTGTTTCCCTACCTTCCTACACCACACCTTTAACTTTTAAGAGTTTCCTATCCTTTTCTGCCAGGCTACATGCTTCTCTCTCCAAAGTTTACTCAAATATTACCTTTAGGAAGTTTGCATTGACTAAACCCTGCCAAATAGTTGACTGGTTTTCCCCTCAAGGGTTCTTAGGCACTGTAAATTATGTGATTGTGTGAAAGGATGCTGGAAACAACATCCATGGATAGATAGGTACTACCAGCAGTTCCTTACTCAGTCTCCTAAGGTGTTGTCCTTACTCTCTGGCAGACTAGGGGAGACAGAGAAGAATACTCCCCAAAAAAGTTTATGGAAAAAAACAATCTTGAAACCTAGAGTACTTCATAGATAGGGGCTGTCCCCATAGTTCCTATCCATACATCCTATAGGGCAACTAGGTGGATAGAATAGATAGAAGCAATGGATAGAGTTGGCAGGCCTGGAACCAGTGAGTTCAAATCTGACCTCGGATACTTACTAGCTGTGTAACTCTAGACAAGTCACTTCACCCTATTTACCTCCATTTCCTCATCTCTAAAATCAGCTAGAGAAGGAATGGCAAACCACTCTAGTATTTTTGCTGAAAAAAGCCCAAATGGGGTCATGAAGAATTGGACATGCCTGAAAAAAATGACTCAACAACAAGGGGACTGTGTGATCATATCACAAGGCAGAAACACAAAACTGATGCTGAATTTGTCAAACTGAATTCTTCAAACTGCTGAGACCAAGACTGATTATTTCTCTTTCCTCCCTCTTCCTTTGCCCCTCTTTTCAGTAGAATTTTTCCAGGGAGATTTTTCTGTCTGAGGCCTTGAGATGGACAAAAAAGAAATTTTAATTCATTTTTGCAATGTTCCAAAGCAGGAAGAAAAATCTTAGATGCACATCTTCCTCACATAATGGGATTCTGGAACATGAACAGACCCCACCCAGCTTGCTTAGAGGATTCTAGGGATCCTGCTTTTGAGGGACTCTAATACCATGTAAGGGAAATGACTTGGAGAGTGATCTACTAAGCAGGAGGTACAGAGAAGTCTCTAACTGTGGAGACATTCAAAAAATCTAGTTAGTATCTGTTAATGCCTCATTGCCTCTCTTAACATCAATTCTAACTTAGCTGCAAAAACTGGCTGGTAACCCAGGCTCTGAAAAGCTGGGACTCTGCTGCATCCTCCTTGCAAACTCATTAAGTCTGTGAGACTATTTCCTTCACCAAGAGTGAAAAATAATGAACAGAGAAGCCAAAGACTGGGGCCTATGACCTGGGACCACATGGCCTGAGAGACTACATGGTCTCTCACTGGACACCATGGCAGTCACAGCACTAGGAACAGAATGACCAAAAGGACTGAGATAAAGAGAAGCAAAAGGAAGAAGCTGACAATGACAGGCTTCCCTAGCCAATAAAACACCTCCTTCTCACTATATGGTTAGCTGACCAGAACCAATGATAGAATGTCTATACAAGCTCCACAGCCTCTAAAAGTTGAGTAAACATATATTTATTAAGCTCTTACTATATGCCAGGCACTGTGCTAAGTGTTGACAATACATTCTTTCTATTTTCACTTTCCCTTCTGTGATCAAAGGAGCTTTCTTTTATGCTTTCTTGAAATATAGTGCCCAGGATTTTTGTTCTGTAATTGTTTCCAGGGAGTCTGATGATTCTTAAATTCTCCTTCAGTTGTTCTTCAGATCACTTGTTTTAGCTAGTATGTGTGTATATATATATATATATATATGTCGTCTTAGGTTGAATGTTAGAATAGGATGTAACAGGCCTGGCCTTCAGATAATTACTAGTGCATTTTAAGCATCTTTTAATTTTTTCAGCTTATTTACTTTGTTCTCATGTTTCTTGTTGTTCCCTGGAGTTGCTGAGTTCCATTTATTCCATTCTATTTTTCAGGGAGATCATGCCTTGACTAAGGCTTTCTATCTTCTGTTCTAAGTCATTTGTTCTCCTAATTTTTTCCTCTTATGAATTTAAATTTCATTCCAACCACTATTGTGTTGTGACCTAGTCATTTTTTTCTTCTGATGCTCTGCTCATAATTGTTGTGGAGTTGTTCTCTTCTAAATTAATTTCTCAGGCTTTTCTTAAGCCATAATATTTCTTCATTGTGTTCAATTTTTTATTGTTTATGCAAATTCCAGCCTCAGTTGTTAGGTTGGTACTTTGTGGTTAGATTAGTCCTTATCAGAATTCTATGAGGGGTTAGATAGAGCCTGTTTGGATTTGTCTCCTTTGTAGTCTGGATGTCCATTCTATTGATTTTAGATGGAGTGGCTAGTAACAGACTCCACTGCCTCACTTACTGATTCTAACCTTGACCATTCTCTCCTCTTTACACAATTCCCAGTCAGGAGCTGGTTCTGTTCCCTGCTATGGCCCTAAAAGGTCTTAATCTGAAATTGGAAATCATGATGATCTCAGGAGTCCTGAAAGGCCCTCAAAATAGATGGCTTAGCACTACATTTTCCCTGTTTCTTGCCATGGTTCCTGTTTCTCCAAGGAAGGTATAACTAGGCCCTGTCTACCTGTTCAATTATTGATGGGGCCTCTAGGACTGAGAACTAGCTCCAGATTCTGAAAAACTGGAAATGGTGCTGACTCGTGACCCCTTCACAGATACAGCCTGGAAACTGCTCCTGGAAATAAAAATCTTTTGAAGACCCAGAAAAGAAAATTCTTGTCAGCAAAATCCTTGGCACTGTCAAATGATTCAACAACTGATATGATTTTATTTTTTCAATGAAAATGACATTAATGAAGAGGTTTTATTATCTGTTTTGCCTCTGTACCATGGGGCTTTCTATCTGACTTGTAGCTAAAACCTTCCATATATGTTGTATTCCCCATTAGAATGTAAGCTTCTTGAGAGCAGGGACTATCATACTTTTCTTCTTGCATCCCAGGCTTTGCATCTAATAAACATTTAATAATTTTTTTATTCATTCATCCATTCACTCAAAAGGTCCTTTGATTTGGAGGGTTTAAGAGAAGGTCCAAAAAAGGAAGGCTGAATGACTTAACTGGAGAAATGAAAGAGAGCATGGATAATAAAAGAAGAAGAGAATACCGGGATATCACACATCTCCTACACTGGGCCAGCAGCCAACACTTCCTGAGCAGGATAAGGAAGGGAGAGGTTATAAGTAGGAATATCACCAGGGAGTCAGGAGATATTATTTCTTAATGAAAAGGCTGCTTCCAAGACTTGAAACATTTTTATACTAAACTCTCTCTAGTTTGGTGTCCATCATTATGCCATTTATAGGACAACTCAAGAATGCTTAAATGGAATAAATATTTTATGGTAGGGACAGGGTCCCACTAAGATGTGTTTGCCTGGTTTCTACCTCTGATGTTATAGATAGAAGAGCTTAAACTAGGGACTTGTACCTGGGGTAAGTAAGTAAGTAGAGGGACAATCACAGGACCTTGTTTTTGTGTATCTGTTTCAAGCTCCCATGAGTCCTCTGTATCTTCTCCATTTTCTGGGATGAAATAAGGTTATATACCAAATCCAATTTCTGAATTGTACACTGCATGTTTGCATGGGAGTTGGAGGCTCCTTTGAGGGAAATCTAGATATGAACTTATGCCTTAAGTATATTGGATTTTCTTGAAACAAACAATTCTAGATGAAGGCAGCAAGCCAAAGAAAGAGACACAGACCCTCTTGAAGTCAGCTCCCAGGATCAAATCCCATCTGTGTGAGCCTAAATTTTTTAGGGGGTCTTGGATCCCAAGATACAATGTTTTTTGTTTCCAAATGTTTTCTTCCTCTAGTGTCTTTATCTACCCTAATGTCAATTCTTCACCTTTTTTTGTGTCTTTCCCTAATGTTTCTGTTTGTTTGCCTGTCTCTCCCAAAGTCTCTGCTTTGCTCTTTTTGGATCCCCTTGTATATTTGCTCACCTCTTTCTCTGCCTCTCTCTATCTCTGTCTCTGTCTCTTTCTCTCTAAAATCCCTTACCTACTGTCCTAGAGTTGATACTCAGTGTTGATTCTAAAGCAGAAGAGTGGTAGACAATTGGGGTTAGGTGGCTTGCCCAGGGCCACACAGCTACAAAATGTCTGAAGTCAAATTTGAACCCAGGTTCTTCCAACTTCAGACCTGGCCCTCTATCCACTGTGCTACCTAGCTTCCCCTCTCTCCTTCCATCCTGGAATCTGTATCTCTGTCCATGCCTTTTTCTTCCTCCTTTGTTTCTGCCTTTTGGTGCCCACTCTCTTTCAGCCAGCACTCTGTCTTTATCTCTGCTTCTCTCTCCTTTTCTATCTCTGTCTTCCAGTTCTTTCTGTCACCATTCTCATACCATCTAAGGCAAATGTAAACAAACAACCTAGTTCCAGCCCCAGCCATCATATTACTCATTCTGGGCCAAGAGAGCAGCTCAGAGCACTGGAAAGTGATTCAAACCCTGTGAGGAAGATGCTGGAGGAAAATTCCCTAAAAACTAACATTTAGAATAGAACTGAGCCAATTCCTAATAAGTAGTGAATAAATGAGTAAACAAATAACGTTCTTCAGGTTGCTGCCATGGAAACCTCTTGCAGTCACATGAGAACTGAAAGAACCAAAATCTGGTAGTTTGCCCAAAAGGCTTTCTCTGCTCCACCTTAAAACAGTTTATGGAAGGAAGAAAGTCAATCAATCTGTCAGCCAACATCAGGTGTGACCTATTGGTTCCATGAGAACCAAGGGGCCGCCAAGCAAAGGAGGGCTAGGGATGGACCTGTATTAATGGGGGCCAGGGTGGGGGGAAGTGTAGGGATCTTCTTGAAGGAGATAATTATGGAGACAAATGAAGAAGGAAGGGAAGAATCTGCCATGTTTTCTAGTTTTACATTCTTCCTCTCCTATTGGCTCTGAACGGGGGCCAAGTTTCAACGATGCTAGTTCAAGTGATGTACAAGATTACCAGGGACCGTGAAGCATACTCAGGCATGCTCATGAAGAGATACTAGGGTTGTCCCAAGATCTTAACCTCATCCCCCAAGAGTATCTAGCCCAAACTTCATGACTAGATGGGAATCTGTTCTACCTAGTTCTATATCCTGTGATCCTATTATAAAATGTGTGGTTCTATGAAAGACAAAAGGAGGAAAGGGGAGAGATAAAAAGAAGGTGGATTTTCTGAAGGCTTTGGGCATGGGCACTTTTATTGATGTCTTTCTGGGACCCCCAGCAAAGACACTACTTTTAGGAGTAAGGCCCACCCCTGGGGAATGTTCCATCAGCTCAATCCAGAAAGATTACAAATATCCTAGCCTAGGGCTAAGTCAGGACACAGAGCAGTGGTTCCCAAACTTTTTTGGCCTACCACCCCTTTCCAGAAAAAATATTACTTAGCACCCCTGGAAATTAATTTTTTAAATTTTAATAGCAATTAATAGGAAAGATAAATGCACCTGTGGCCATCACCACTCCCCTGGATCTCTGCAGTACCCACCAGGGGGTGGTGGCACCCACTTTGGGAATCACTGACATAGAGCAATGTTACCCATGACTTCAGATCATAAGATCATAGGTTTAGAGCTAAAAAGTATCCTCCTTAGAGGTCATAAAGTCCGACCCTGTAATTTTACAGATGAGGAATCTGAAGCCCCAAGAGGCAAGGTGACTTGCCAAGGATCACATAACATCCTAACTGTAACTGTCTCAAGCAAGATTTGAATCAGGCCTTCCTGACTCCAAGTCCAATCCCCTACCCACCATGCCAATGCTATTATTATTTGTTTAGCCATGTCCAACTCTTTCTGACCCCATTAACCAAAGCTATCCATGGGGTTTTCTTGGTGAGGATACTTGAGTGGTTTTCTATTTCCTTCTCCAGTGAGTCCAATGGATCCTTTTGTTAGGCAATCAGAGGTTAAATGGCTTGTCCAGAACCACATAGCTAGGAAATGTTTAAGGCTGGATTTGAACCCACATCTTCCTGATCCCAAGCCCAGCCCTTTATCCACTGAGCCATTTGGCTGCCTCCTAAGTATATGGAGGTTAAGTGACTAGTCCAAGATCACACAGCCAGGAAGTGTCTAAGATATTTGAACTCAGGTAGTCCTGACAGTAAGCCTACCACTTTCCACCACTGAGCCACAACTGCCTTTCAAAGAAGAGAAAAAAGTAAGCCTTTCTAATAGCAAAATAATCCAGATGGGTTCATTCTGAGAATGTGACCAGTGGTCAACAATCTAAGAAAAATGGGAGTGGAGTGAGGAATGGCGTCTTAAATAGTGCCAGAATGAGTAAAAAGCATTTTTAATGGCTCTGGCTTTGGGAAGTAGGGAAAGTCTATACTCATAATAGGGTTGTGTACCAGGAATAGGGGAGTAAGTAAAAGATATGGGGAGGGGATGTGAATAACATAGATGGACACTAAATGATGAGGAAAGGAGAGATGGGAACAGAGTGAGAGGAGGTGGAGCTGAGGATAAAGATTATTCCCTAAGCACAAGGAGAACAGCTGAGAACTGGAAGATTTGAGAGATTCTCTAGATGCTTAGCTGGGTATTTGGGGAAGAGCAGGCAACTCACTCTTTAATTCCTTTATCCCAGGTAAATCAATCAGGAGTTTTTAATCTGGAGTCTGTGAACTTGTTTTTTGTTTTTTTGGGTTTTTTAAACTCTTGTTTGTTGGGTTTTTTTTAAACTCTTGGAATCAATATAAGTAAGTAAAGTAAGGGCTAGGCAGTTGGCATTAAGTGCCTTAGCCTGGGTCACACTGCTAGGAAAGGCTTGAGGTCACATTTGAACCCAAGACCTCCCATTTCTAGGGCTGGCTCTCAATCCACCAAGCCACCTAGCTGCCCCCTGTAAATGGCTTTTAATGTTTCCATAACTATATTTTAATATAATTGGTTTCCTTGTAATCCTATGTGTTCTATGCACTTACAAACATTATTCGGAGGTCAGGTCTAAAAGCTCCACCAGATTACATGACATACACAGAAAGATTAAGAATCCCAGGCCAATCTCCTACCAAGCCCAACTGCTATTGTTAGCTGAGCCCTTTGCAACTGCAAGCTACAGTGAATTTATGGATCCCACCCAGGCCTTCCAGCATGGCCACAGCTTTATCTTCCACTTTGTATACCATCTGACCCAGCAATGGCAATGACTACCTTCTGGAAGAATCCCTAGTCCAATTTTCATTGTTGTTCAGTCATTTCTATTATGTCTGAGTCTTCATGACCCAATTTTGGAATTTTCTTGGCAAAGATACTGGAGTGGTTTTTTGTTTCCTTCTCCAGCTCATTTTACAGATGAGGAAACAAAGGCAAAAAAGTTAAGTGACTTGTCTAGGGTCGTACAGCTAGTAAATATCTGAGGCTAGATATAAAATCAGGAAGATAAGTCCTCCTGACTCCAGACCCAGCACTCTATCCCCTGTGCCACCTTATTGGTCGCCTAGAGTAAGTGTATCAAACTCCATAGAGCAGCCTGGTAAAGTACAAGCAAACCAGATTACAAAGTTATTAGGAAATGTTTAACAAAATTAATAAAAATGCAACACAATACAAATAATGTTACTTTATGATATTCTAAGTCAATTTGATGCAGTAGAGGTAAGTTTTTATTTGAATTTAACATCAATGGCCTGGATCATTATCCATGAAGAGAAATGAGAGAAGGAACCTCCCTCCCTATTCCTATCCTCCCATTTAGCTGAAGTCATTCTAAAAGGCTACCAGCTCCATTGAGATTGTGGATCCAGGATGAAGATGAATGCCTAACTGAGTGTCCTGAGTGTCAAGGGATGGAGGTTTAACTGTCAGCTAGGCAGGGAAACAGTCAGGAATCTGTGCCTTCTAACTGGCTTTTGCCCATATCTGGAATGCTCTCCCCCTCACCTCCACTTCATAGTATTTCTCTCTTCCTTCAAGACAAAATTCAAGCACCACATTCTAGCATCATCTTCTCCATCCCACAACAGCTAATACACCACCTCTCTTGACACCTTGTATTTAATTACCTACCAATATTTGTACTTATGTTTATTCTGTATCCAACAGTTACAATAATGGTTTTTATTCTTTTTGGCAATGTGTGTGTGTGTGTGTGTGTGTGTGTGTGTGTGTGTGTGTGTGTGTGTGTGTAAAGTAAGAGATTAGAGAGTAGGAGAACTATTAACTTCCATTTAGCAAGTCAACACCCTTGTACGAGTAGCACCCCTAGTTCAATAACTATTTCCTTCATGTTTTACCTTCTCTCTACCAATAGCCCTCTGCGCTTTCCCTTGCTTTCAAATTTGGAGCTGGAGAAAAAAAGGAGCATTTGAGGCATGTAAGTCAACCACCTTAGAAGGAGACTCTAGCTCATTTCCCTTTCTCCTTACTATGACTACTAGGTTTTCATCCTGTGTCTAGATTTCTGGCCTGGAACCTCTTGGTCTTTATGTATTGGAAGTTATAAAATATGAATTGATACTCCCTAATTGAAAGTTAGTCAAAGGATGTGAACAATAAATTTTGAGGAAAAAAAAAGAAATCAAAGCTATCTATAGTCAAATAAAAATGCTTTAAATCACCATTGATTAGAGAAATGCAAATTTAAACAATTTTGAGGTACCACCTCATACCTGTCAGACCCACTAATATGACAGAAAAGGAAAATCATAAATGTTAGAGGGGGTGTGGAAAAATAGGGACACTAAAACAATATTGGTGGAATTGTGCACTGGTCCAACCATTCTGGAGAACAATTTAGAACTATGTCCAAAAGAAACTGTGTATACTCTTTTACCTAGCAATGCCCCTACTATATCTGCACCCCCCCCCAAAGAGATCAAAGAAAAAGGAAAAGAACCTAACTGTACAAAAGTGTTTATAACAGCTCTTTTCCTGGTAGCAAAGAACTGGAAATTGAGAGGATAATCATTAATTATGGAATGACTGAAGAAGTCATGATATATGATTGCAATGGAATACTGTTGTGCTATAAAAAATGACAAGCAAGATGATTTCAGAAAAATTTAGGAAAACTTACATGAACTGATGCAAAGTGAAGTGAGCAGCACTAGGAGAACATTATACATACCATGAAAAGAGCTACTATAGATATTTTTGTAATATAGGTCCTTTACTTTTTTCTTTGATCTCTTTGTGATACATAGTAGGGATTTAATTGGTCAACAGGTACATATAGTTTTATAGCTCTTTGGGCATAGTTCAGAATTATTCTTCAGAATAGTTGGACCAGTTCAAAATTCTACCAGTAGTGAAGTAGTGTCCTTATTTATCCACATTCCCTCCAGCATTTGTCATTTTTCTTTTCTGTCATGTTAGCCATTCTGATAAAAAAGGTGGCACCTCAAACACGTTAGGAACCAACTCCTAGGAAAAAAATAATGTAAAAGAATCATGTCTCTCCCAGTAAGGAAGAGGTAAAAGTCAGGGGGAGGGGAGACAGATGAAGAATCATCCAGTCTATAGACTGTTGTTAGAGCATCTTCTCCTTGCTCCCAGAGTTAGTGTCTCTTTTCTGGGCTGCAGGATTTCTTAGCCCTGGCTTGGTCAGAGAAGCTATGGAAGGTGTAGTAGCTCCTTATTTCCTTCAACAATGACTACTAGCTCTTTTGCTGTTATGGTGGCATGTCATAAGACCTGACGTTGTCCTCTTCTTGTGCTCCCTTCCATTCACTCACTTATCGTCTCTCACAAGGTTTCTACTCTGTCCTCCCTTGCAGTGAGAGAGTGTATGATGGGAACCGGAGCCTAAACACATAACCTATAGCACCATGGTTGTTGTAAACAGCAAAATAACTTTTATACAACTTTCTCTGAGAAACCTTAAGCTACCATGGGGAAACTTGCACATGACCCTGGGCCATCCCTGGCACTGTGCCTTCTTTGTGCTATTTCTATATAAAATCTGGCTTGACCTAGGGGAAATGCAAGAATCTACCACTCTCCTATCACTTAGGACTGGGCCTCATGAGTAAGCTCCCCCCAATAAAATCTAATTACTTCCATGCTGAAGTGGACTACTCTTCTTTCTTCGTTATCTCAGGATTCTCTCAGAGGCCATTCCACATTTGGCATCATCAGGCAGAATGGGTCTGCCACCTTAAAGAGAGAAACCTAGATACAGAGAGAGACACACAGAGAAAAACAGAGGCGAGAGAGAGAGATAGACAGACAGACAGAGACAGACAGACAGACAGAGAGGAAAAGAGAGAGGATGAGAGAGTCAGAGACAGAGAGAAGAGAGAGACAGAGAAAGGGGAGTGAGAGAGAGAGAGGGAGGGAGACAGAGAGACAGAGAGTTAGAGAGAAACAGAGAGACAGAGAGACAGAGGAGAGAGACAGAGACAGAGAGACAGAGGAGAGAGACAGAGACAGAGACAGAGACAGAGAGAGAAGGAGAGAGACAGAGACAGAGGAAGAGAGAGAGAGAAAGAAGAAGAGGAGGAGGGGGAGGAGGAGGAGGAGAGAAGAGAGAGAGGATGGAGAGAGAGGAGGAGAAGAGAGAATGAGAGAGAGAATGAGAGAGAAAGAATGAGAGACAGAGACAGTGAGACAGAGAGAGTAAAAGAGAGAGAAAGAAAGAAAGAGAGAGAGAGAGAGAGAGAGAGAGAGAGAGAGAGAGAGAGAGAGAGAGAGTCCTCTCAGACAGTTCCAACTCATGCACTCCCTGATTCAAAGCACATTGAGAATTTCTATACTGACCCCACAGGTATCCATCTCCAGCATCTATTCCTACTCCCTGATAAAAGGGGCACTATCCTATGTGTAAGATGGTGCAGTGGATAAAGCACCAGGCCTGGAGTCCAGAAGACTCATCTTCATGAGTTCAAATCTGGCCTCAGACACATACTAGCTGTGTGACCCGGATAAGTCATTTCACCCTGTTTGCCTCAGTTTCCTCATCTGTAAAATGAGTTGGAAAAGGAAATGGCAAACCATTTGACTATCTCTGCCAAGAAAACTCTAAATGGGATATGACTGAAAATGGCCAAACATTCTATGTTGTATATACTTATGTGTCTTTGCCTCTTTCATTAGAATATAAGTTCCTTTTTAGTAGAAGTAATTTCATTCTTTGTATCTCTGGTGGCTAACATATCATCTGCACATAACAAGTGCTTAGTAAATTCTTGTTGATTGATTGATTAGTTCCATTAATGGATGCTGAATACCCCAGTATCCTGTATGTTGAGAAAGAAATCTCAATCTGACTGCGGTGGCTTTCTGCTCCCCTTTGCCAACATGGTAACCAGGAATCTCCCTCAAGGACAATCAAAAGAAAAGAGAACTAGAGACATATGGGTCCATGCCCAAGCCCCATCACTCACTATTTCTTCTCTTGTGCCTTTTTGCCCCTCATGTCTGCCCATTCAGGGCATTCCTGGTGAGAGGGGAGAACGTGACAATCACCAGAAAAGTTCTGCCAGTTTCCCTCTATCAAGATATTATCAACACAACCCCAATGCCTAGTGGGAAAATAAGATGAATTCAAATAGGGATGGCTGGGTATATATGGATAGAGCCAGGCTCAGAGATGGGAGGACCTGGGCTCAAATCTGTCCTGAGATACTTTCTAGCTGTGTGACCCTGGGCAAGTCACTTAACTCCTATTGTCTAGCCCTTACCACTTTTCTTCCTTGGAACTGATGCACAGTATTGCTTCTAAGACAGAAGGGTTTAATAATATTAACAATAATAAGTTAAATGATATTAATAATTTGTAATAATTTATATAATTATTATTAGTAGTAGTAATAATAAATAAGGGTTTAATAAATAAATAGTTAAATAAAGATTCATTCAAATAGATTCAAAGGTACAGGGTGATCACACGTTAGCATACATCAAGGGCCCAGGTTACATGTAAGTGAGCCGTTTGGACCAGACGACCTCTAAGCTTTCTTCTAGTTCTAGCTATGAGTCTATTCACAAGTCCTTCACATTCATCCAATTAGAGTGACTCAGCCCTTCCAGCTGGGACAGAGCCCAGGCTCCAGCCAGCAAGTGTCTGTGATGGAAGTCTACTAGCCAAGGTCACACATCTGGGCACAGGCCAAGGAATGCTCCTGTTGGCATGGAACCTCCTGCTGACCAAATCAGCCTGCCAGGATGGTTGCACCAGGGCGCCAAACCTAAGGCAGACACTGAGACAACACACATCTGGTCTGGTTGACTTGGATTTCCAGAGCCCAATTCAATAAGTGAATTCCTGCAGCCTTCTATACCTAGTATATACCTCTATACCTATAATTTGTAGTGAGCCCCAGTTTCCAACAACATATCTGAAGTTAGAATGTGGGGCAAGGCTGGGGGCAGAAACAAGGTGTAAGGCTAAGCAGAATGGGTCCATCTCTTTCCCCAAAGGTTTCATCCTTCTCGGTATGGCAGAAGAAAATGAGGCACAGGAAGATTAAATGACTTGTCCAATTCACAATCTCTGAGGTGTGATTGGAAATCAGGTTTTTCTTCTTCCAAGGCATGTCCAAAATCTGTCTCCCTCTCTCTCTCTCTCTCTCTCTCTCTCTCCCTCTCTCTCTCTCTCTCTCTCTCTCTCTCTCTCTC
>NC_058133.1:177749416-177808882 GCF_016433145.1 Gracilinanus agilis
CTCTCTCTC
Organism: Gracilinanus agilis; assembly: GCF_016433145.1. NCBI lineage: Eukaryota > Metazoa > Chordata > Mammalia > Didelphimorphia > Didelphidae > Gracilinanus > Gracilinanus agilis. Next base: position 177,749,426 of record NC_058133.1, read on the forward strand.
TCTCTCTCTCTCCCTCTCTCTCTCCCTTTGTCTCTCTCTCTGTCTCTCTCACTCTGTCTCTCTCTCTGTGTCTTTCTCTCTGTATCTGTCTTTATCTCTGTCTGCCTGCCTGCCTGTCTGTCTGTCTCAATCTCTTTGTCTCTGTCTCTCTTTGTCTCTGTCTCTCTGTCTCTCTGTCTCTCTTTCTCTGCCTCTCTCTGTTTCTCTGTCTCTGTCTCTCTGTCTCTCTGTCTCTCTTTCTCCATCACTCTGTCTCTCTCTGTCTCTGTCTGTCTGACTGTCTGTCTTTCTCCCTTCCTGGTTCTTATATGGAGAATGTATAGTAGCAATAATAAAGATGGAATGGCCTTTGCAGGGGTCTGCATTTAGAGAGTGGGAAGAGGAAGATAAATCCACAAAGGAGACAGGAAAAGGAGTTAGAGAAGCTAGAGGTAAACCGGAATTGTGCATCATCCCAGCACAGGAAGAGTTTCACAAAGGGAGATGATCAGAAGTGTCAAATGCTATTAAGAAGTCAAGGAAGCCGAGAACTTAGAAAAGGCCATTTGATTTTGTATGGAGGAGATTGGCAATGACCTTGGAGAGAACACTTTGATTTAGATTGGTAGGGAGAGAAGCCAGAAAGTATGAGGATAAAAAAGAGAATGGCTGCCAACTGCACACTGGAGAAGTTTGGCAGCAAAGGGAAGGAGAAAAATAAAAGAGCAGTTCAAGGAGAGAACACCAGGACCAAACAAAGGGTTTTGTTTTGCTCCCCTAGATTCAGAATTGCTGAATCAGAATGAACCTGAGAGGCCATCAAGTCCAACCTAAACCTGACCAAAGCTCCCATCTCTAGCATCCCCAAAAAAGCACTGATTCAGGTTCTACTTGAAGACCCTCAATGAGGGGAAAGCCACCCCTCCTTGTATCTACCCATTCACTTAGTTCTGATTGTTCCTCCCCCATCAAAATGAAACCTGCCTCTCAACAACTTCCATCCATATCACAGTCAGAGAATTTGAGAGTTGGAAAGGACTACAACAGCCATCTGTTGACCATTGAAACATCAATTTTTGGACCTTTTGGACAATGGACCATTGGTCCATTGAAAGAAATCCCCACCATAACATATTGGAAAATTGTTCTCTGACCTCCACTCAATGACTTTCATGAGTAGAAAACCATTACAAGTTGAATTTTGTTTCCCTAGTTCTACTCTCTGGTGCCAGGCAGAATAAATCTCTAATCTCTCATCTGTTTTTAAGCCATTTTTTAGTCATGTCAAACTCTTCGTGGCCCCATTTGGGGTTTCCTTGGCAAAGATACTGGAGGGGTTTGCCATTTCCTTCTCCAGCTCATTTTAGAGATGAAGAAACTGAGGCAAATAGGGTTACATGACTTTCCCAGGATCACAGAACTGCTAAATGTCTAAGGCAGATTTGAACTCAGGAAAAGAAATCTTGACTCAAGGCCTGGCATTCTATCCACTTCACTACCTAACTGCCCCAGCCTCTCATCTATATGACAGATATGAGAAAATAGTCTTCTCTTCTCTGGCTTAAATACTTCCAACTGATCTTCATAGGACATAGTTTCCATTCCCTTTACCATCCTAGTCCCTCTTCTGGATACTCTCCAACTTTTCTATATCATTCCCAAAATGTGGCACTGAGAATTGAACACAATTCAGGATAGCAGAGAATTGTGCCCATTTGAAGGAGGGAAACCAGTTAAGAAGAAGAAATTAAAAGGATAGCATAGAAGTTGTATGTTTGACATCCTAGAGGGCATAGGAAAGAATGGAACTGAGGCCACAGAATTAGCAGCCTTGGAACTGTTCAATCTAAGCAGTCTTTTTGGGGGTTGGGGCAAAAGATGATCTGTTTCCTCCTCAAGAACCCTGGGAGATGGAGAGGGAGGAGAAGTGAATTTGTTGCTACTTCCTGAAGAGTATAATGCCTGACACCTTCCAATAGAAATAAACTCCTTAAGGACTGAGACTTCATTTTTTTACTTTGTATCTCCAGAGCTTAGTATGGTACCTAGCACACAGTAGGAACTTAATGCATGGTTGTTGCCCTCATCTAACATCTGAGAACACTTCCAGCTTCAGACTGTGAAAGAAAACTGAGCACTCAGTTGGGGAATATAGAAATTATTTAGAATTTCTTAGATCTTCATGGGACCCTGGACAACATCCACCTGTGGGTGATGACCATGACTGAACCTTTCATGGATGGTTTCAGAGTTGAGCCTCTCCCACTCAGTTTCCTGGAGAGGTAATTTCTAGATGATTCTCAGGGAGAAAGACAATAGCCTCATCTTCCAGGATCTCAAAGGAAAAGAAGTCAACAGCTCCATCTGGTGTCAGATGGCCCTACAAACAATGAGAAGGCTGGAAATGGAATTCAAGGATAGTGAGGGCTCTGCTTGTCTGAAAGGGAATATTAATTACCTGACAGGTTTGTCTCAGTTAGTAGCCATGGTCAGGAACAAAGCTAGGCTTTTATGAGATGTCACTCAGTTAAACATTTTTTTAAAAAAATTACCTTCTGTCTTAGAATCAATTCTAAAGCAGAAGTGAGTTAAGGGCTAAGCAATTAGTTAAGTGACTTGCCCAAGCAAGTGTTTGAAGCTAGATTTGAACTCAGGTCTTCCTAACTCCTGACCAGGCTCTCTGTCCACTGAGCTATTAACTGCCACTAATAAACATGTATGAAGTGCTTACTATGTGCCAGGCAGAAGGTATAGTATATCTAGGTGGCATAGCAGATAGAGCACTGAACTTAGGATTAGAAGACCGGAGTTTGATTCCTGACTAGGATACTTATGAGCTATATGACTCCACCTCCTGAATTTGGCCTTTTTTATTGGCTGTGCCCTGTGTCTGGAATTCTCTCTTCTCACTCTGCCTCTTGGCTTCTTTGGATTCTATCAAGTCCCAAATGCAACACCATATTCTAAGTTTTTCTAAATCCCTCTCCATTTTAGTGCCTTCTCTTGTTAGTTATCTCCAAAAGGATCCTGTATATTGTTTGTTTGAACTTAGTTGTTTATGTATCTTCTCCTCCGTTAAACCAAGAACTCCTTGAAAGCAGGGACCTTCTTTTACCTTTCTTTGTATCGCTGGCACTTAGCACAGTGCCTGGTGCTTAATAAATGTTTATCGACTGCCTAACTTTACATCTCTGTCTCAATTTCCTCATCTGTAAAATAGGAATAATAGCACCTACTTTACAAGGCTGTTATGAACATCAAATGTGATAAAATCTGTAAAGGTCTTTGTAAATCTTGAAATGTTATATAAATGCTACCTATTAGTGTTATCTAACAACTCCTTACTCTCTGTTGCTGGTTCACTATCCATGCCATGCTCCCTAACTTGAGTGTCTCTTGGGGTTCTATACCCTCAGCCCTCTTCTTTTCCCTTTCTATGCTCTCTCACTTGATAACCTCATTAGCTCCCATGGGTTCAATTATCACCTCTACTTGAATGACTCCCAGATCTATTTATATAGCCCTACTTTCTCTCCTGAGCCCGTCTTGCATCACTAATTTCTTTCTGTTTCATATAGATCTCAAGCTCAACATGGATTTCCAAAGCAGAATTCATTATCTTTTTTCTCCAAAACCACTCTTCTTCCAGATTTCCCGTTGATTGTGGAAGTAAGTCATCCTTGACTCATTCTATACCTCCAATCAGTTGTCTAATCTTGTTGGTCCTACCACCTCCTCTCTTGCAGTCATCTTCTTCTCTATATTCACCCTAATTCAGATTCTCATCCTCTCTCTCTCTCTTTCTCTCTCTCTCTCTTTCTCTCTCTCTCTCTTTCTCTCTCTCTCTCTCTCTCTCTCTCTCTCTCTCTCTCTCTCTCTCTCTCTCTCTCTCTGGATTACTACAATAGCTCCCTAGTTGGCCTCCAAGCTTCAAAATTCTACCACACTCCAATCCTTTATTCAGGTTGCTACCAATGTGATTTTCTCAAAGTGCAAATGTTACCATGTCTTTCTTAATAAAATCTAGTTGTTGTAATGGACTTCTATACTAGCAGTAATGTAATGACCCAGGACAATTCTGAGGGACTTATGGAAAAGAATGCTACCCACATTCAGAGGAAGAACTTCAGGAGTGGAAACAGAAGAAGAGCAACTGCTTGAACACATGGGCTGAGGTGGACATGATTGGGGATGTAGACTCGAAACTACCACACCAATGCAACTATCAACAATTTGGAAATTGGTCTTGATCAATGACACATGTTAAAAACAGTGGAAATGCGCATTGGCTATGGGGGGGAAGGTTAGGGGGTAAAGGGGAAAGTAAGAGCATGAATCATGTAACCATGTTAACTTTTCTAAAAAATAAATATTATTAAATGTTAAAAAAATTCAAACTGGATAAAAAATAAAAAATGCTATTTAAAAAAAATCAAAAAATAAAATCTAGTTGCTTCCTATTAATTCTAAGATAAATATAAACTCTTCCATTTTATATTTAAAACTCTTTACAACCTGAATTCTTCCTACCTTTCCAGTCTTTACAGATTTATAAATACAGATTTACAGTCTTTACAGGGACACAAAGCTAATTAGTGTTTGAAACTGAATTTCAGGTCTTCCTAACTCTAAGACCTAACTCCAAGACCAGCACTCTGTCTATTTTGCCACCTAGCTTTCTACATGGTAATGTCACAGAAATGGTATCTCCAAGGTCCCCAAAGATACCTTCAAGATCAATAGCTACTTTAGTTTCTTCTGGATCTGCTACTAGACCAGCCAGCTGTACTTAGAACCAAAAAGAACTTTTACAGAGCTTACTTCTCCTGCCTCCTCCCTTCAAACTACCTGCCTTTACCCCCATATCCCCATGTACCCCAAGGAAATGTTTTGTTTTGTTTTCTGCTTTGCTTGTCCTCATATGTATCCAAATGCAAGCCTGTCTCTCCTGTAGTCCTCAAAGAGTCCTTTCTCCACTCACTTCTATAATTCCCAATCCTGAAGCAGGTGCTAAGGTTACCACAGGATATGACTGGTGGAGAAAGGACCAGAAATTTATCACAGTCAAGCTTACAATATCTCTCCTCCTATTGGCACTCTTTTGGCAGTACTTTTTCAAGAACTTCAAGACCCAGGATCTCTGGAAATAGGTTTCTAAAGTGGGAGTCTTACACACAGTAGATACTGAATAAATAGCTGTGGATAGAAGGATACATGGCCAGTCTCTCAAAGTGGACACCAGTATTTTCCTTGGGAGAGAAGTAGAAATTATTGGTTCATTGAATGGAATTGGTCATGGAATCAAGTAGAAGATGAGGAAATTTGCCTTGAATGAACTTCTTGCTTCTTTTCTAGACCGAGCTATATCATCCATACAAATCATGTCTTTGACTTTGTTAGTTGTGTGACCATGGATGGATAGGTCACTTCATCTATTTTGGCCTCATTTATAAATTGGAGACAATCATGCTTGTACCATCACCCTTCTACTGATGCTTTGAAGAAAACACTTTGTAAACCTTGAAACCAAATATCAATGTATGTTGTTTGTCATTATTACTCCTCTAAAGACCACCTCTGATGCCTTGTAGGATGGACTTGATTGCCCTAGATACCTCATTGCAGTAGAGAGGTGACCTTGGGCATTCAAAGACTAGCATTTTTAAACCCTTACCTTCCATCTTAGAATAAATATTGTGTATTGGTACCAAGGTAGAAGAGTAATAAGGGCTAGACAATGAGAAGTTAAGAAACTTGTCTAGGGTCACATAGCTAAGAAGTATCTGAAGCCAGATTTGAACCCAGGACTTCCCATATTGAGACCAAAGATTAGCATGAGGTCTGGGACAACCCCACCAAGCTAACAAGGCTTTGAGGTTAGGTAGGTCCAGTGATGAGTTGTAAATCTGTCACGTGAGGACCATCCTGACTGAGTTTAGAAAGGTGCTTCACCAGTATGATTGTAGGATGATGAAATTTTCAGATATAGCAACTATCCAAGACCATTCACTGAATTATATAGTGATTTTCAATATTTATTTTTGGAGAGTATGCTCATAGAAAGGAAGTTGTAGGTCTTTGAATTACTGAGCTTAGAAGTATTATTAATAATATTATTGACTCCTTGGATAAGCTTCTTGAACAATGGGACCACATTTTCCATTTCTTCTGTATCCTCCTTCTTCCTCTAGAGCACATTAGTGAACTCATCATGCAGTAGGAACTCAACAAATGGCACAGCTGATAGAAATATTAGATGGTGGAAAGAAGGAAAAGGGAAAAAGAAAAAGTCTAGCAGTGGTTTTAGCTCATCATGGGTAAAACTACAGTTTTACCACCAATGAGCACTCTAGATATCTGTAAGAACTCTCATGACCAGCATAATTTTAGTGGAAATATAATCCTACCAAGAAAATTGGAGGGAAGGAAAGGGAAAGGGAAAAGTAAGCAATGGAGCTGAATTCAGAGTTGCAAGATAAAGAAGAAGCAATATGGTGTCACTAGAGCCAGGGATCACTATGAGAGTGGAAATATGGATCCATCTTAATGAGTTAGAAGTTGCTAACTTCCTCTCAATTAGAACTGTCCCAAATTGGATTGGACTGACTGGAAAGATGGCACATTCTCACTCTTTAGAGGTCTTCAAGCAAATCACTCATTGGTTATGTTCTGCTGGAGATGCTTTTCATGTAGAAGGTAGTCTTTTTTATGTGAACAGTTTAATTGCTGAAAGAGGAAGAAAACGAACATTTGTGAATGGAAAACTAATAAAGTCCACTTGTGAAGAAAAGGCTCTCAGATAAAATGGTGAGGAAGAGTACAGACCATTCTAACAATCGGATAGAAATAACCCTCAACTGATGAATTGAGAGGACTAGAATAATGATGGAAATAAGGTAATGGTGGCTGCTGTACTTTGTGACCCATTAGCTTATTTGCATGATTATTTTTAGAGCTTTGAAGTTTATAACTGATAAAATAACAAATAAAGTAACCATTTTGGACTATGGAAAGAATATTTAAGGACTGTTGTGTCCAGATCTCATGGGGAAATGAATTTCTTCAGTTTTACTTAATAAAGGAAAGGTGAGTCACTAATCAACAGGATGTTCTAATTTAGGTATTATATAGATTATCTTTAAAAAACAGAAAAGAAGCTATAGAAGGTCAGGAGAGCACTTTGAATAAAGGAAGAAGCCCAGGAAACCAGAGACCACAGATGGAGAAGGCTTCCAGCTGCTTTGTTGAAGACTTGATGATTGGATGAGAGATGTTGCTTGGTTGATTGATTGGAGAAAGGCTAGAGCATCTGCCAGAAGTTCATTGACTCGTTGTCGAATCCTGCTGTTATCCCAACACTTATTACTCTCTATCACCATATAAAGCTGGAGAGAGGGAAAACTTGTCAAGAGTTCCTGTGTCACTCTCGACTTCTCTTTGGTTTGAGAGAGAGAAAGAAGGGTAGAGAGGAGGAACACAGGCTTTGTATCTATTTTGTTGTGAGGGGACTGAGGATCCTTGGTGGTGAGTAGTGGGAGCATATACTTTCTCACACCAGGATTACCACAAGAATTCTGAGAATTGTGAGTTGTTGTTGCATGGTTCCAGACCTTTTCAGGAAATCCAAGACCTGCCAGAGTGAATGCAGGTTGGACAAATGAGCCAGTTCAAAGAGTGAACCCCAGATTACACTTGTAAGTTTGAATAATGGCTTCTAAGGTTCATCTCAATTCTCAAATTCTGTGGTATTCAACTGAATATACATGGTCAGGGTACTGTGATCCTGCAGGCAATTCTCAAAACTACTCCTTGCCCATCTGTTCCTCTGTTCATTCTTGGCAGCTGCACTGGCATTAAGACCCAGACAGTTGCATGATATCCATTTTTGCAAAATGGTTGCCTTTCCTTGGCTCTTAAGCAGATGCCAGGCATAGCCATTTGGCTTGGGGAATTTTGCATAAAAGAGACAGACCAACCAGGATTTTCAGGGATGGGGTTGCCTATTTCTCTTTCCAATGACAGTCTGGATATCTGCCAATGCTTTCCATCCACAAAGGTGGTTTGGGGCTATTAATCAATTAATGAGTTTGACTGAAGAAAGCAAATCTGACTCATTTGATTCCTTTTGGTCTAATGTGTTGGGAAAGAGAAGAAGCCAGTTAAAAAGGTAAATTAAAGGGAATGGGATATAATGGATGATGTTTGTAACTTGACATTATAAAACTGTAACCTTTTAAAGCTCATTGGCATTATTTCCCTTCATTTGTCTAATGAAGGTATTACCATTGGATTAGGAAATAGGTTTATTCCTCATCAAGACAAGGAAAGCTGGAAAAATCTAGGTTTCCTAGGGGATTCAGAGAGGGACTGGTGGTATCTATTAAGGGAAGAGCCTATATCCCCAGTGGTATTATGGGTTTATTATCATAAAGGAAACCTGGAGACTTGTATTCAGCCATGAGTGCTGATCCTCTTTCCTCCTTAGTGTTTCCTTGCAGAAGTGGAAGTGAGAGTTATAGAGTGAATAGCATTGGGAATAAAGCCCTTGACTTTTTGATGTAGTATTTGGTTGTGCCTAAGTGGGCATTCTTTCCCTACATAGGAACCCATAAGTATGCCTTTGAGAAAAGTACATTTACCCAAATGTAATAAAGTTATATTTTTGACTCCTATATTTCAGAGACATCAATAGAAGTAGAAGACTACTGGATTTGGGGTTTCTTTTTTGAAGTAACCTTGGAGCTTTCTAACATCGGGTTGTCAAGGTCTTTGAGACAAGTAGTATTGTTGAAGATCACAATGAGATTGAGAAAGGCTGAGATCTTGTATTACTTAGTCAAGTCTCATCTTGGAAACCACTGCTAGTGTGCCATAGGGGATGGAGGTACTGTGCCCACTCCCTATTCTATAGCCAGGCATGCAGTTAAACCAGATTCCATTAGAGGAGCCTCCAATAAGGGTTTCTATTCCTTTTTCCCTCATTCTTTGGCTCATTGAGTCTTCAGCTCTGGGAACAATTTTATTTATTACACGCCTATAAGGCTTTCCCAAAAGGGGCCAGAAAAATATATTCAGTGGACAATATGAACATAGCACATAAGTTATTCCTACACACAAAAGTAATGCTAAACAGAGGACACTCACGAGTGCAAATCTGGCAAAAACAAACTTAAAAGAGGATTCAACTACTGCTGCAGTATCCTGAGAGATGTGCTCTAGCCTCATCAGAACATAAAGCAGTATGCAGGACTGTTAATTGGCAATTTTTTCATTTCACCTCAGTTCTACACTATCCCAACTATCCTAGTATCTTTCTTCTAGTAAAGAAGTAAGGCTCTGGTTAGTCCTTCTGTTGGTGGCTAGCCTTTCCATTGCATTAGCAGTTATCAAATATATGTTCAAACCATTTGGATTTAGCTATAAAACACCACAGCAAAACCCAAGGTACCAAAATAATGGAATAAAGAAATTATTTCCATTTTTATTGCAACATCTCTTCTACCCAGCTCTCAGAGCTTATATGTTCCTTTGGGTACATAAAGAATTGTTTAAAATTATTGTATCCCCCAAGACTAGTTCATTGCTAGTTTTAAAACTCCCAAGATGTTGTCTGGGTTTCCAAGAAACTAGAAAATAGTCCACTCAGTAGTTATGACTTCTGAGAGAAACTGAAGGGACAATGGGTCAGTTAGAATTTCCGGAACACAGAATTTAGAGCAAGAAGGAGCCTCAGTGGCTCCCTAGTCTAACCCATTCCTGAAAAGAATCCTCACTATAACTTATGAAAGAAGTAGTTATTCAGGCTCTATCTAAAGACAACTAGAGGAAATCCACAGATTTCCAAGGCAGCTCATTCCACTTTGGGACAGGTCTGATTATTAGAAAGTTTTTCAAGCTTAAACTGACCTCTTTGCATCTTCCACCCATTGCTCCCAATTCTGCTCTCAAGGGCAAAAATGGAACAAGGCTGATTCTTTTTCCACAAAACAACCTTCCCATTATTTGAATATGATAGTGAGAATTGCTATGACTAAGAATATAAAGAGTTTAGTGAATTGTTTCCATAATTCCAAATTGTTTCCCACAGTTCTTGGATGGGTTCACAGCTCCATCAACAATGTATCAGTGAGCCCATCTCTCAGCTTCCCCTCCAATATTGACTATTTTCATCTTTTATTATCTTTGTCAAATTGTTGAATATGAAGTGTAACTTCTGAGATGTTTTAACTTGCATTTCTCTTATGATTATGGATTTGAATTATTTTTCACATTGTTATTGATGATTTTCCTTCTTTTTAAAATAATTTATTCACATCTTTTGACAGGCAAAACGGTTCCTTGGTACATGTTTATTCATAGATTTGGCCATTTTATGTGAGGGTCATATCTCATGTGTGTCATGTGACTCCTCCTCACCCCATCATGCTTAGTATGTCAGCTCCAAAGGGGCAGAAAATAAGTGCTTCTATGTGCTCCATAAGTTGTAAACAATAAAGAGAGTTGCATCAGGAAATATGGAACTGTCCCTAGGAAAAGGATGGATGTTATAATTCTCTCCCACATCTTCCAAAGACTGAGCAAGATGACATAAATTTAAGTTAAAGCAAGACTTTTCTTTAGTTATTACAAAAAACTTACTAATATGTAATTTTTGGTCAAATGGGATGGGAATGAAATTTTATAGAGAGCTGCACACGTACCAGGTAGGGAAGATTCTTTGAGGATTCATCGAACTACAACTTCAGCAGGCAGTTTGACATGGCTGCCAAAAAAATACTAAAATTCTTGGGTCACATTAAAATGCACATAATGTGAATACCTAATTATACAATAATATAGTTAATAGTAATAATATGTATGAGTGTATAAGGGAGATGGTCATTACATTGTACTTAGTTTTGCTCTGACTACTTCTGGAATATTATGTTTAATTATAGATGACACATTTTGGGGAAGAATCTTGATTTTTTAAAAAACCCTTACCTTCCATCTTAGAATCAATATTGAGTATTGTTGCAAGGCAGAAGAGTGGTAAGGGCTAAGCAATGGGAGTTAAGTGACTTGCCCAGGATCACATAGCTAAGAAGTATCTGAGGCCAGATTTGAAGCTAGGACCTCCCATCTTTAGGCCTGACTCTCAATCTACTGAGCCACCCAGCTGCCCCACAAGAATCTTGATTTTAGGAATGATGGGGACATTGATGAGGAGGTTAGTAATGATGGCATAAGAAAATTGGTCGAATTTGAAATGTTTAGCCTTGAAAGGCTATTATACAGAAGGGGCTTAGACCCATCCAACCTGGCTTCAAAGTGCAGAACTGGGACAAATGGGGAGAATTTACAGAAAGGTCATTTTGTTCAGTGTAGGAGAGGACTCCTTAGTGGTTAAACTGTCCAAGAAAGGAAATGGGTTGCCACAGGGAGTAGTGAGTTTTCCACTACTAGAGCTCTTCAAGTCAAGGCTGGATGGAGCTGTTGTAGAGGGCAAATAGGTGTTTGACTCAATGACCTTTGAGGTATCTTCCAGTAGTGTAGTATAGTAGAAAGAATCTTGTATTGGGAGTCAGAGGATCTAGTTTTCAATCCATTTTCAGTTACTAACTAGCTATGTGGCTACATGTCATTCATTTTATTTTCATGAGTCCCAGCATCTTCATCTATAAAGCAAGAAGACAGGACTAGATAAACATTAAAGTCTCTTCCTTCTCTAAACCTTAGGACATTTCCACTCGATCCTAGACCCAGTTTCATATTTTATTTATGCTGATAGTAAACTATGAATGGCAAATCACTTACCCAGTCTGAATCTGAGTTTCTTCATCTGAAAAATATAGAATTGCTTGCTTTACATATTTTCTGTGATCATCCAAATGGGACCATTTGAATGAGACGAGAGAGAGAGAGAGAGAGAGAGAGACAGAGAGAGACAGAGAGACAGATAGAGAGAGAAACAGAGAGAGAAGAGAGAGAGAGAGAGATAGTAAAAATAAAATGCTAACTGATGCAGTGGATAGAGCACTGGTCTTGGAATCAGGAAGACCCAACTTCATGAGTTTAAATCCATTCTCAGACACTAACTGTGTGACCATGGGCAAATCAGTTAACCCTGTTTGCCTCATGTTCCTCATCTGTAAAATGAACTGGAGAAGGAAATGACAAAGCATTTCAGTATCTATGCTAAGAAAGTCCCCAAAGGGGTCACAAAGAGTTGGACACAACTGAAAAAAATTACTAAAGAACAACATAAAGCAATATTGAGTGGAATAAATCCTGGAGATGGATTCAGGAGACCTGGATTCACATCCTGGCTCTAACATTACTTGGCACCATTTCCACATCTGGAAAATGGGGATAATAATATTTAGACTCAGAAGACTGTTTATAGGAAATCCTTTTAGTTCATTAAGTGTTATAGAAATGTGCCTTTTTGTTCAAATATGTGACAGACTTCATGGTATAGGGAATAAAGGGCCAGTTTGGGAGTTGGAAAGATATAAGTTCAGATCCTACCCCAGCACATATTGGCTGTGTGACCATGGGCAAGTCTTTAAATTTCTCAGTACCCTCAGGAAACTCTCAGACTATAAGTTTCAGATCTGGGACTAATCTGCATTGGCAGGGAGAGTTTCCTTGCTGAGAGTTCATGCTACTAAGTAAATCATAGTTCTGGATCAAAAGAAAGAAATGAATTATATCTCTATTAAAATCTTACCATGGGTTGATTATGGATTTTGCTGAGAGGTTTGTTCATAAAAAGTCACATCCCAGGAGATAAAGACCCAGACTGGGATAAAGAGATAAAGACAGTAAAAAAGACATAGCAATAGAAAGTAAGGCAGAAATAGACTGAAATCTTTAGAGACTAATAGGATTTAGAGATAGAAGGGGACTTTGAAGTCATTTAGGCAAACTCCTAAATTTTACAGATGAAGGAATGGAGACCTAGAGAGATGAAATGATTCACCCAAGATGAGAAGTAACAGAGTCAGAGTTTGAAGTTATCACCATTTCCACTTTCCCCTTTTGCTTTCTTTCATTTAAAACTATCTCCTCTCAGAAGTCAAGAGACATGTGATTTTTCTTTATTGGACTACTGGAGTTTGATTTCTCTTGATATGTGAGGCAGGGAAAATTGAAGGAAAGTCTTCTCCATGCTAGGAGGACTCACCTGTTTGGAGGAAAGCATCAGGTGGAATAAAGTTCAGGATCACATCATATCCCAAGGTCCACATCCACTACTACATGAGTAATGTGTGCTCCAATTTGCAAACATTTTTCATTTTACAATATATTTTAAAAGTATTTGCAAATTGCCAGGTCATCTGGTATAAAGAACAATGGACTGAATAAGGTCAATTAAACAAGAGACCTAGGTTCTAGCTCCACCTAAGTCAATAACCAGCCACATGACTTAAAGTCTTAGACCAAATAAAATTGGTGTTTCTCTAGTTATTCTCCTGCCATAATCTTGCCCTAACCTAGGTACCTAGAGCTTTCCTCCTCAAATTCTCTAGTACAGCCAGTTATCTACAATCAATCTCCAAAACACACCCTGCAATGCTCTAATTTACCTTGTATCCAGAATACCCTAAATTCTCTATTCAACTGATCTGAATCTTTCAAAACCAAGCTCAAATCCCACTTCTTCTGTGACACCCTAGACTACACCATTCCATAGATTTCCCTCTCCCCTGAACTCCCAGAGCACATAAGAGCACATACCTTTCCTCTGGCACTTTTCCTGATGATGACTCCAACAAGAAATGAAATGGGTTTTCAAAATATAAAAGCAAAGTGAAACGAAGAAAATGGGCAGATTACAGTCATGGGGATGGTCCTGCCATTATGCTTCATGCTCAATGATTGATGAAATACACACACACACACACACACACACACACACACACACACACACACACACACACATACTATGTGCCTCAATATCTTTGTGCAATCCATGTTTTCCCATAGCATATCAGGGCTCTTATCCTTCTCTCAGAAAAACCATTGTATAGATAAATGGAAGAAAGACTAGTGTGCTCCCAATATCTTCAGAAAACAATTGGCTTTGTTATGAAATAGGTCCACAGGCTCAGGCTAGCCTGACTATCTTGGAGAAATGGGGACTCAATTATTTTCCTAATACAAAAAGAAAACAGAAACCAAGAGAAATATTTAAATATGAAAACAAACATGTATATGAGGGAATCGCAAGGTCCAGAAATAAAAAAGAATAGGTTTTTGTAGGTCATATATATGTATGTATAGAGATATGTGTGTGCATATGAAAATACATATATTTATGTATATGTGTGTATATATATTATATTAGCATTCATCATAGCTATTCTCCCATAAATAGAAACATTTCCGTAGGACATGGAAAAAGAAGATATGGATCATGCATTGAATGTATTTGTTTGATACATTGATTGATTGATACATTGAAGTACTGAGGTGGTATAGTGCTGGAGCTGGAGCCAAGAAAACTTGAGTTTAAATCCTGTATCAAACTCTTACTAGCTGTGTGACCCTGGATAAGTTATTTGCCTCTATTGGTCTTAATTTCCTCATATGTAAAACTAGAGGATTAGTCTCAATGGCTTCTAAGGTCCTTTCCAACTCTACATTAGTGATCTTGTATAACTTATGAAATTGGTAAAAGATGGTCTTGTCTTCAGACAAGAAATCAATCAGCTTCTTAGACTAGTGGTCAAGGAGCAGCATAAATCTATAATAACGAAATTATGGAGTAAGAAATACAGGAGAATGTAGACCTGGGGTTTAGTAGTCACTATAACCATGAGGATATTGCTTACAATAATTGTTATGTGGCTGTGGATATAGGAATACTTCTCTCCTTGCTTGGGTATAGTTTTCAATTGCAAAGACCCCTAACATCTCCCTGCAGCCTCACAATATCCCCATGACCTATGGTGAATACATGTGGAGAATATAGCCTCCAATTCTAAGGATGGGAAGATTGAAGCTAGGAGAAGAGAAATGACTTACCCAGGATTTAGTCTACATGAAATTCACTCCCTTCTACAAACCAGTAGGCGTATCCCTAATCTTTTCATGGCAGACTGCATCTCCTGATTCCTCAGAGTGTAAATCATAGGGTTGAGCATGGGAGTGATGACTGTGTAGCTGATGGAGACAGCCTTGTCCAAAGGGAAGGAGGTGAATGGCCGGGCATAGATGTAGATGCAGGGCACAAAGATCAAAGATACCACAATAATGTGGGTGGTACAGGTGGAAGAAGCTTTGCGCCTCCCTTCTCCTGAGTGAGATCTCAGCATCACCAAGATGACTGTGTAGGAAGCCAAAAGGAGCAGGAACCAAATAAGAACCAACATCCCACTGTTGGTAATCATGAGGAGTTCCAGGAGAGAGGTGTCTGTACAGGCAAGTCTTAGGACTTGGGGGACATCACAATAAAAGTTATCCAGAATGTTGGGGCCACAGAAAGGCAAGGGGAGCAAAAGTGCAAGCTGGACAATGGAGTGGACAAAGCCTCCTGCCCAGGCAGCCACCACCAGTCCCAAACACATCTGAGCGTTCATGATGGTGACATAATGGAGGGGCCGGGAGATGGCAACATAGCGATCAAATGCCATCACTGAGAGGAAGAATACTGTACCACCACCCAAGAGATGGAAAAAGAAGATCTGTGTCATGCAGCCCTGGTAGGAGATGGTCTTGGCCTCAGACAGGAAGTCCGTCAGCATCTTGGGGGCAGTGACTGAGGAGTAGCAAAGATCTATAACAGCCAAGTTACGGAGAAGGAAATACATGGGAGTATTGAGCCGAGTGTCAGAAGTCACTGTAACTATAATGAGGAGGTTTCCTATAACAGTTGTAATATAGACAATCAGGAACACAAGGAAAAAAAAATCTTGTAGCTCCTGAGCCTGTGAGAGTCCCAAGAGGACAAACTCAGTCACACTAGTAAGATTCCCTGCTTCCATAGAATCTTTCTAACACACCTAGAGAGAAAACACACCATTAAAAAAAATACATACCTTGTCCCTACAAATCTTAAGGGTCAAGATTTATTGGATCAGTAAAAACTTTGACCTATCATCCTTTATGGATAAAGTCCCTGTTTTGGAATCTCAAGCATTAGGAAAGATGAGAATAAAAAAGGTAAGAAAGAGTTACTTCCTTAGGGCATTCCAAAATAGAAAGTTCTACATACAATCCTTAAAAGACTGTTAGCAATTAGGTCCAAGAAACAGAAATTTCTATTTTAAAGAAAGGGAAAAGTAGTGAGGATGCAAGGATGATCTGAGTCCAGTGTCATCAGTTCAACTGAGATAATAGTGATTAAGCCTTTGCAGTATGCAAGCTATTGTGCTAATCATTAGTGATAGAAAGGCAGAAATAAAATAGCCCCTGCCTTCAAGCAGTTTACTTGAGACAAGGGATAGGAAATGTACCCAAAGAAGTGTGATAAGGAGTAGAGGGGGCAAAGGACAAATCCAGAAAAATTCTCCATGAATATTTAAGGAAAGAGTTTTAAAGGGATAAAGGAAAACTACTCAGAAGTGGCAATATCTGAGCTGAACCTTAAAGGAAAATAAAGAGGCTTTCAGCTTTGGGGTGGGGAGATAGAAGATAATGCATTTCAGGATGGGACGTGAAAAGCTTGTGTGAAATTTTCAAGGCAAGAAGCATCAGGTTGAGTTCAAGGAGGATCTAGTAAGCTAGTTGGCTTAAAATGTAAAGCAGGTGTGAAGAGAAGTCATGTGAAATTAGGCTAAAAGGGTAGATGAACGACAGATTGTACTTTAAAGGTCAGATTATGAGGTTTACATTTTACCCTACAGGTAATTTGTTGAGCAGCAGAGCAACCATTAAACCTGGGCTTTAGGAAGATAATTTTCACAGATGTGTAACGGATGCATTGAAAGGAAGAGAGACAGGAGGTTAGGAGAAAAATTAAGCAATTTTAGCAATTCAGGTGAGCAGTGATGAGGATCCTAGCTAGGGTGGTGGCAGTGTGAGTGAAGAGAAATAGATTTGAAAGAAATCAGGGGGACAGCTAGGGAACACAATGGATAGAGTGCCAGGCCTGGAGTCAGGAGGACCTGGGTTCAAATATGATCTCAGATACTCCCTAGCTGGGTGACCCTGGACAAATCACTTAACTCTGATTGCCTGGCCCCTTGCCATTCTTCTGTCTTAAAATTGATACTGAGACAGAAGGTAATGGTTTTTAAAAAGAAATTATGAAGTTAAAAGCTGGGGGAAATCAGGGAAGGATTCTTAGAAGTCATTTCTTTGAGCTGCTATTTGAAGGAGGCCCCCTGCTTACATACATACTTTGAGTTTAGGTCCCAGAGAGGGAGAGAGGCAGAGCCAGATAAGGAAATATAAGAGTCATACATGTCTCTGAGATGCCAATCAAACCTCCAATGTATCTCTCAGAAAATATACAAAATAAGAATATTCCATGAGACAAATAAAAACATTGTATATATGTGTGCTGATACCATGAAAAAGTGAGATAAGAGAAAATAGAATGAGGGGAATCTGAAATGAGGGATAAAACCAGTCTGCAGGAACCATAGGAACATTAACAAGATAAATAACAGAATTAAGTGAGAAATAAAAGCAAATCAGGTTAATGAAATAAAAGACAGGAAGGAG
Source organism: Gracilinanus agilis (assembly GCF_016433145.1). Taxonomy (NCBI): domain Eukaryota; kingdom Metazoa; phylum Chordata; class Mammalia; order Didelphimorphia; family Didelphidae; genus Gracilinanus; species Gracilinanus agilis. The sequence continues at coordinate 177,767,060 of NC_058133.1, forward strand.
TAGAGAGCAATACAGAAAGAAATAAGAAAAGAGAGAGACAAAAAATATGGATGAAGAGAGTCAGAAAAGAGGAAGAGTCTGTAACATGGACAGAGAAAGTGGGAAAGAAAGTGGGGAGAAGATAGAAAAAAGTGAGAGAATAAGACTGACAGGAAGAGAGAGAGGACTGGCTTGAGTTGGTATGAATTATATGTGAAGTCTATGAATTGGGTGCTCCTTTTAATGAAGAACAGTGTGCCATGTGTGATCTGTGTATTTCCTTATGCTCTGCCCCATATTCTCCCTCCATTTCATAAATTTGGCTTGGTATTTATTAACTGAAAGCCTTAGTTTCCATATGCAACAGAAACTAGACACATTACTTCTTAGAAATTAGACACATCCTTCTCTTCCAGATTCCATCCTCATTCCCACCAAAGACATTTCATCCCTCATTGCCCTTAACTTTGTCATCTTGCAGTAGAGTATTGCAGCCAGCTCATACCGGCTAAAGAAAGACAATTGTTAAATTTTCAGTGTGAGCATTTTTACATTGGAAGTCAAATGTAGCAAATACTACAAAAATGAATGTTTGATTTGTTTTGATGTCTAAATTTAAGAAAATGATGGGAAAAATTTAATGATTCCGATTAAACTTAACATTTTATTGGAGATCCAGTGGTTAAATATCTGCTAGTATACCCCTACCTCGATGCCTCTTGTAGGTGTTGCCATGAATCCCCAATTACAAAATTGACAAAAAGGAATGTGATTCTGTGGGCCCTTCGCTTACCTCAAGTCCAGAAAGGAAAATGGGATTTAGGGACTAACATACTCAAAGATATCCTATAGCTTCAACATCTTCCCTGATGTTTACTCCAAACTCACATGTACATAGACTGGGCATTACATTTGGGAGAATACCCAAGAGAGAATAGGATTGGGTTAAATCCAAAAAGAGAACTGAGGATGATGTTTCCAGGGGCAAAGGAGCAGTGGGATTTATTAAAAAAAAAAAGTCTGAATTATTACATCACACAATTTTTCAGTGGCCTTACGTAAAATAAAGCCAACAGAGGACATCTGGGTGGCTCGATGGATTGAGAGTTAGACCCAGAGATGGGAGGTCCTAGGTTCAAATTTGGCCTCAGATACTTCCTAGCTGTGTGACCCTGGACAGGTCACTTAACCCACTTACCACTATTCTGCCTTGGAACCAATACACAGTATTGATTCTAAGATGAAAGGTAAGGGTTTAAAAAAAGAATAAAGCCACTGAGGACTTTACACACTGGGATTTAGAAATGGAAGGATCAGGAAGTGCTATAGTCCCTTCAAATGAGATGAACCTCCAGGGAGATTTAAAAAGACCTATCCTCCAGCTTCAAAATGTTTTAAGCTGTCTGGTCAGCACCATGGATGGGGACAGGCCTTTCACTTGCCTCTTGGACAACTACATGAAATGAAAACCTAGTCAAATACTTAGAGTGTGAAATTTGGGGGAGGAGAGAGGTATTGGTGTGTGCCTAGTACCAAATAATTGAGCTGATTGCTTCTTACACTAAGACTGTTTTAAACAATGATCGAATGGTTTTTCTACTGCTCTGGCAATTGGCAGACCCAACCTCTTTATGAAGTGAGAAAGAAAAGCAAAGATCATGACTTTTGAGAGCAAGCAAAGAACATTAATAACCTTCCTGAATCCAGGAAAAATTCAGGTAAAGCCAATATTACCTGAAAGAAGAGTTGTCAACTGCTAAGATAACTGGAGATCAGATGAAAGGATCATAGAATCATAGACTTAGAGCTGGAAGGGATCCTCTGGCTATTTAATAGTTAAAGAAACTGAGGTCTATTTGCTAATGTCTTCTATCCCAAAGTCCTCTTTTCCTTTGAACTCCCACAGTGCCTAAAAAAATTCTCCTTTAGGGTCACCACTTGATCACTGATTCAATAATGCTGTTTTAAAAATTCAAGTTTAAAAAAGTTTTTAAAAATGAAGGTACTTGGGAAGGAAAACACATGTGCATTATTATTACCTATTAATATATCATCACAGGATAAAATTGTGAAGAGTGAATCAAACTTTCTTTGTCTATCAATCAGCAATTTTTAAGTTTTTCAGTCAAAAACTTAAGCACCTCTATTTAACACTAAGTAAAGAGTGTTTGCAAGTCAATTGCTAAAATGGGTGACAACTCCAGAGGTGACCAACCACCCCCTGGGCAGTGCTAAGCAAATTGAAAGACTGCAATTGGTTCTTGTAAAGTGGAGGAAGGGACAGGAAGGGATGTGGGAAAAGGACTATAAAAAGTCCTGAACTTCTGGTCCTGGCAGCTTCAGATGGTGACTTGCCTCTTGGTGGTGGCTTTGGACCTTGGCTCTTGGGCTGTCTCTTGGAGGACTGGCCCTGGATCTTCTCCTTCGGAGTTTATCTTGGGTGAGTGAGTAGCTGAAGATACCACTGGACATGGGGAAGCCCCTGTAGGGCTGAGCCTCACTTCACTGGAGAAGGGCTAGTAGGCTTGTTAAAACCTATCTCTTTAGCTACCTTTTCCTTTGTCACTCTTTCTATCTCTTTGTAAATAAAGCTATTAAAGTCATTTTTGACTTAAGTTATAATATCTTTAAATCAGCCACCACAATATTACTATAGAATTTTCAGATTTAGTCAAACCCTTAAATTTAATTTCTTACAAAATGGAGGGCAGCTTTGAAGGCATTCAAGAGATGTAATTGTGGTGATAGGTGCAGGAAAGGTGTACAAAATTTACATATGACAAAGTAAGTATATGTATATTTATGAGACACAATGTACATATTGAGCTAATAAAGCTAACACAAGCACAAAAAAAGTATAAACCTGTATTTATTTGCAAGTGCATTAGAGATTTGAAAGCCAAATTTTACATTATGTTCAAGGAAAGCTGTTCCCAACTGCAGGAACCAGGCAAAGCTCTCTGAAAGGTGTAGCATATTCATTGGACTTTAGAGCAGAAGTGTCAAACATGGTGTATATGGCTCATGATGCTCCTAATTGCAGTCTGAACCAGACTAAAATATAATTGGGAAATACTTGATAAAATAAATTAAAATACAAAAAATAGATATTTTAAAACTAATTCAATATACAGTCCACAGGGATCCTTATGTGAGGATTAGCAGTCCTGTTTCTATTTGAGTTTAATACCACTGCTTTAAAGAAAGGGTTCTAAGGCTACATATATAATGAGGGAGTGCTGGGCAGAAAACTGTTCAGTCATTTTTTTCAGTCATATCCAATTCTGTGTGATCTCATTTGGGTTGGGATTTTTTTAGCAAAGATACTACAGTGACTTTCTTTTTCCTTCCACAGGTTATTTTACAAATGAAGAAACCAAGCCAAACAGGGTTAAGTGACTTGCCCAGGGTCACACAAATAGAAAGCATCTGAGGCCAGAGTTGAACTCAGGAGGATGAGTGTTTCTGATTCCAGGCCCAATATTTTATCCACTGTGCCACCTAGCTTCCCAGAGTCAGAAATACCTGGGATTAAAATCCCCAGCTCTGACATTTATTAACTATGTGCTTCCTGAGCCATCACCAATCATCTTGACTTTTGTCTTATCACTGAAACTCAAAGAGAGAGTGAGGCTGACAACTTTGTGCAACTCTCCCTCACTTAATTCCAACATGAGTTAAATATACTTAATGAACATATGTATATATGCATACATATATAACTTATCTTGCATTAGAGGGAGAATTGCAAAGGAGAATAACTCACTTAAATTCAAGCATGAATCAAAAGACATCAATGAAGTCATTTTAGTCTTTCTTTGAGTCTGAAGGATGATAAACAACCAGCTGACCCTGGATAACTCATTTAACCTCTATGATTCCCAGACAGCTTCCCAGGACTTAACTTCTATATCTTATATAACATTAGCCATCTACCCTGATAGAGGTAATTGTCTACACTGGTGAAGTCACAAATCCTTCACATATTTGATTTAAAAGAAAGGGCAGAAATTCAATATGTGAAGAGCCAGGGAAGGACATTCCAATGCAGAGAGAAACAAAACCATGGAAGCACGAGAGTGAGGGGCATGTGTTTTGAAGATAGTCATCTAGTTTTGATGGAGAATAAGGTATATTGTGGGGAGTGACGTGAGATAAGGCTGGAAAGGCCTCAGAAAGGTTGAGAAGGGAGGCACCAGATTGGGGAAGTCTTTAACTTCCAAGAAAAGGAGTTTGAACTTGATTCAATAGGCAGTTGGCAGCCACTGGAAATATTCAAGGAGAATAGTGAGGTGACTAGATCTTGGCACAGGGTCATTTGTTCCGGTAGAAGGATAAAGGATAAATTAGAAAAAAAAGAACAGACATTAAGACCTCTTAGGAGCCATTTCAATGGTATACTCAGTTAATAATGAAAGGTTCAAATAGGATGAAGCCAAAAGTAATGGAAGGGAGAGGACGAATTCAATGTATGCTGTGGAAGTTGAATAAATGAAATTTGATAACTGATCAACTATGAAAGGCAAAGGAGAAGGAAGAATCTATTATATGAACTTTACATGAACAGAAAAAGCAACAGTTTATGCTTTTCTTCCTACAGTAAAAAATACAATCCTGGTTCCAAAATCATGGAAAGATAAAGTAAAATAAGAAACTATTGACATAAAATTATTCATTATGTGCAAAGATGGTTCAGTGTTAGAGATGTAATTAACATTAAATCATATAAGCAATAAAAATGATGTGATTAGATGTAAATAGTTTACAAAGCAAGTATAATTTGTTGTGCCTATGCTTTGTGGTACATTTATAACAAACCATTGAAAAATCTGATCATAATATCAATAAATACATATGAACCTTTCACAAATTATAAATTCCCATTTATATAAAAATACTGAAAATGAAAAGATCTTTCTTCAACTTAAAAAAAATTCTCCTGAATCCAAGAGTCTAAATTACGCATAATGGACAAACAGTATCTTTCATTCCTATTTTCATTGTTGTTATTTTATATACTTAGACTATTGTGAGCTATAATAATAAAACAAGAAACAGTGAAATTATTAGCCAAATGGCTGCTAACATTGGGTTCTCTCTCCATATGAATGATATGATGGTTTCTTTAGAAATCCCAAGAGAATCAAAAAAGATATTCAAGATATAAATAGCTTCAGCAAAGTAACTAGTTACAAGCCCATGACAAATCATCAGCATTTCTATATATCATTATCCAAAATCATCAATATTAGTAGAGAGAGAAGTGTTATTTTAAGAAATCACATGTATTAAATATTTATCTGGGAGTTATCCCACCAAGACACACACATAATTTGTATAAATACAAAAAAATTACAGAAATGAAGAACTAAATAATTGGAGATACAGAACATAAACTGCTAAATCATCCTGATATAGTATAAATAATAATATTACTCAATTTAATTTTCAGATTTACTGTTATACAAATAAAAACATTAATAAGGTACTTCAAAGAGTTTTTTAATGTCTATGCATTTTAATAAGTGGTACTACTATTAAATTATGGATTTAGAATATTAACAGGGTTGTGTAATGTAAAAAATATAGCTGTAAAAAATATTCCTATTAGCACTATTTGCAATGAGAAAAAAATCATGGAACAAAATACATGACCGACAAAAGATCTGGGAATGTACAAACAAATTATGGCATATTATTGCCCACTAAGGACTTAGGAATATGAGGAACTCAACAAAATATAGGAATACATAGAGTCATACAGTGTGAAGACAATAGAACCAAAAAATGATATACAACTAACTAGACTATGTAAATGAAACTATTAAGAACAATAAAAGTCAGGATAAATGTACAGGACATCAGTAGCTTGTTAAAGTTAATCAATATATACATCTTTTATTTCTTTTAACAATACATATTATAGGTGTGTGCAAGTGTACATTACAAATATTTACAATAATTGTTCTCTGTTTTAATAAATACATATTTCACAATGTAATATATTTAATAAAGATAAATTGCAGGACTTAGGATAAAAAAATGCAAAAATAAAGATAGGGAAATTCAAGTTGAACATTCATTCATATGAAAATGAATTCGAGTTTTAACAAATTGCAATCTGAGTTCATAGTAAGATATAGTCATCAAAAAGACTATTCCAAATTAAGACTGAATTATTAGACATGTGAAGTAGAGAATGAGAGATATGGGTATCCCATGGTGCTCTGCCTTAAACAGACAACATCTAGAGTTCTCTGCTCTGTTCTGGACTTGACATCTTAGAAAAGGAGATTGACAAAGTGTCATCAACATAGTTAGGGGACTGGAAACTGTGCTAAACAAGAGTTGGTTGAAGGGATTGAATGTGTTTAGCATGGAGAAAAACATATTTAAGAAGCATATTATCAGTGCTGGCATATATTTGAAGACCTGATATGCAATAGAAAAGTTAGACTTATTTTGCCAGTCCCTAGAGAGAAAAATGAAGATAAAGAAGCACAAATTACAGAGGGGCAAATTTGGGCTCAACATAATATTCCTAACAATTAGGGAGCTAAAAACCAGAACTGGTTACTTCAGTAGGTAATGAACTCCCTTTCTCTGGAGGTCTGCAAATAGAAACTAAATGAATATTCAATGATTCTATAACTAGTAAGTTGCATTACTTTAGGTATGTCATCTAACCTTTCTGAGCCTCTCAGTTTTTTCATCTGAAATATGGGAACAGATTTGTTTACTCTACATATGCTCATATGGTTGAAGAAACCATGAATATACTTTGAATGACAGTGGTAAGACTACAGAACTTGATTTCAACATGGGTTGAAATTCTATCTTTGAAACTGTGTGGGGCAGCCAGGTGTCTCCATGGATAAAGAGCGAGGTCTGGAGTTAGGAGGACCTTAGTTCAAATCTGACCTCAGATAATGCCTAGCTGTGGGACCCTGGACAAGTCACTTCACCCCCATTGCCTAGCCCTTACCACTCTTCTACCTTGGAACCAATACATACTATCAATTCTAAGTCAGAAGGAAAAGGTTTTAAAAAAAACTGTGTGAACATTAATGAGTCACTCCGGCTCAATAAGACCATTTTCCTCCTCTGGGCAATAAAGACAATAAGATAATGTTAATGTTGCCTATTCCAGATAGTAATGAAGAAAGTGTCATGGAACCTTAAAGCATTATATAAATGTATATTACTAATTTAAATTGTTTTGTTATGTAGCCTATTTCATTACATTGTCATATTATTAATTTATTACTATATCAGATTATTCATTCAGACTGGTTCATCTTTGCCCTCCAAGCTCTGCTTCTGACTCTCTAGATTTTACCACATTTCCCCTGCTGCCTCTCATCCTGGAACTTTCCTTCACCACATTAGTCCCTTCCTTCCACTGATGAGATTCTCCATTTTGGACAGGGTCTCAGGCTAGCCATTTTTATTCCCCTCCTAACTCAATGTCTAACTCTCCAGCCTTTTTGTTGTTGCTCTTCAGGTTGTTTTTTTCAGTTATGACTCCATTTGGAGTTTCTTAACAAAGATACTGGAGTGGTTTGCTATTTCCTTTACCAGATCATTTACAGATGAAGAAACTAAGGCAAAGAGAGTTAAGCGACTTGCCCAGAGTCATTTAGTAAGCATCTAAGGTTGGATTTGAACTCAAGAAGAAGAATCTTCCTGACTCCAGGCCCAGCACTCTATCCACTGTGCCACCTAGCTGCCCATTCTATTTCTGGATGGCTTTAATTGTTGGGAAGTTTATTTCCTGACAACAAGGTTTCCTTTGCCACTTTTCAATTCCCATTCATTGTTCTAGCCTGTCAAGAGCTTTCTGAATCCTGGTTGTCATTTAATTCATTTCCTGTTTTCCCCAGCTTTGTGTTATCTACAAAACTAACAAGCATACCATTTATGTCATTACCCAAATCATTGATAAAATTGTGAATTAAAGAGCATAGGGTCAAACAGAAATCTCTGGAACAATCCACTGGAGATCCCCTTCCAAGATAAAAGTCAACCACTAATAGCTATTCTTGCAGTCTGGTCATTCATCCAGTTCTGTGCCCATCTAATTGTACTTCCATCTATCCCACATTTCTCTATTTTTCACACAAGAATAGCAAAAGTTGTCTTATTAAACATCTTATAAAATTCTCAGTTACTATGTCTACTATATATCCTTGAATTGCCAGTTTTTAACCCTATCAATAAAGGAAATGAGATTTAGTCTAAGAACTTGTTCTTAAAGATGCTATGCTGGCTCTGTGTAATTAGTACTTTCTCAGATATTCACTAACTATCTCTTTGATAATTAATAAGAATAACAATAAATAATTACATATAAATAAGTAATAATTAATCTTTAATAAGTTGCCAGGTTCCAAGTTCAAGCTTCCTGTCCTATAGTTTGCAGACTTTTGTCTCTTCCTTTTTTGAAAACTGAAACAATCTTTGCCATTCTATAATACTTCAGGACCTCTTGCTTTGTCCATAAATTTTCAAAAAATAATGGGCATCTCAATAATCATATTCACCAATTCTTTGGGTCTAAACATAAAGTCACTAGAGACAGAGTTAAAGAAAAAATATAGATCAAGATAAAAGACTCAAGATAGAAAAAGAGACATTTATGGAGAAAACCTCAAAGCTATATTCTTTTCTTCAGAACTGTTTACCCTAAGCATTTCCCATGCACCCTTTAAGAGGGAAATAGGTTTGAAGCATTTTGGAAGCTTAGAGAGACAGGTAGGAGCTGAGATTCTAACTGGAACACAGGGAATTCTCTAAATAGGCAGCTTCAAACCTATTTCCCCCTTACAACCCTCTGGGTCTCAATTTTCTTACCCACTCAATGCTCCTCATGTTGAGCACAAATTCCCCCTGAATCCTCTCAAAAAAGTCATCTTAATGACAGAAGAATCATCAGAAAAGAGGAAGACAAATTGCTCAGTGGATAGAGAGTCAGACCTAGAGACAGGAGTTCCTGAGTTCAAATCTGACTTGATACTTCCTAGTAGTGTGACCCTAGTCAAGTCACTTAACCCCAATTTCCCAGCCTGTACTGCCCTTCTGCCTTAAAACCAATATTTAGTATCAATACTAAGACAGAAGATATGGGTTTCAAAAAAAGAACTATTCTTTCTAATGTTCCTCAGCTCTACAAAGAAGCATTTGGGAGAGGAGAGGAGAGCAGAGAAGAGGAGAGGAGAGGAGAAGAGACAAAGGGAGAGGAGAAGAGAGAAGAAGAGAAGAGAGAAGAGGTAAGCAAGCTCAGACATTTCTAGGATATGAGCCATAGTCTCAGAATAGTGTGATTATAGTGGGATAGTAGGTAAGAGAGAAGAGGAAGTCATATAACATATCAATGTCCCATGTGGCTGGCTATTCATCATAGTCAATACTCCATAAATAGGAAAGTTTATTTCTCTTCTGAGAGGTACAGAATTCTTATATAAAATTTTTATTTTTCACTTCATCCTCAGAATATCCTTTTGGAGGGATTGTAGAATTACAAGTATGTGGTAAGGGAAGTATAGGATATAGCTGCCCATTTTCTATATGAGCAAGTCTAAAGCTGGAAGAGGTGAAATTACTTACCCAAAGTCAACTAGCATGAATTTCACTCATTCTACAAGTCACTGGATGCCTCCCTAACCTCTTAATGGCAGATCTCATCTCCTGATTCCTCAGGGTATAAATCATGGGGTTGAGCATGGGAGTGATGACTGTGTAGCTGATAGAGACAGCCTTGTCTATGGGGAAAGAGATGAAAGGCCGGGCATAGATGTAGATGCAGGGCACAAAAATCAGAGATACAACAATGATGTGGGTGGTACAGGTGAGGGAGGCCTTTCGTCTCCCCTCCCCTGACAGAGATCTCAGCATCACCAAGATGACTGTGTAGGAAGCCAGAAGGATGAGGAACCAGATGAGATCCAATAGCCCACTGTTGGTAATCATGAGGAGTTCCAGGAAAGAGGTGTCTGTACAGGCAAGTCTTAGAACTTGGGGGACATCACAATAAAAGTTATCCAGGACTTTGGGGCCACAGAAAGGCAAGGGGAGCAGAAGAGCAAGCTGGACAATAGAGTGGACAAAGCCTCCTGCCCAGGCAGCCACCACAAGCCCCAAACACATCTGAGAGTTCATGATGGTGACATAATGGAGGGGCCGGGAGATAGCAATATAGCGATCAAATGCCATCACTGAAAGGAAGAAGACTGTGGCACCCCCTAGGAAATGGAAGAAAAAGATCTGTGTCATACAGCCCTGGTAGGAAATGGTCTTGGATTCAGACAGGAAGTCAATCAGCATCTTGGGTGTAGTGACAGATGAAAAACAGACATCTACAACAGCCAAGTTACGGAGAAGGAAATACATGGGAGTATGGAGCCGGCTGTCAAAAGTCACAATAACCATAATGAGGAGGTTGCCCAAAATAGTTGTTATGTAGATGATCAGGAATACCAGAAACAGAAAGTCCTGTAGCTCTGGAGTCTCTGAGAGTCCCAAGAAAACAAACTCAGTTACTCTAGTGAAGTTTCCTGCTTCCATAGGATCTCTTGAACACACCTAGACAGGAAACACACTAAATGTAAAAAAGAAAAAGAAAAAAGAAAACTACGACTTGTCCCTGCTTAGGGATCAGAATTTAGTCTACCATCGGAACTCATTAATTCTTAAATTAAAGGGACACAGTACTTATGCTAGAATCTGGTCACTGTCACCTTCAGCAATTTCCAAGGCTGTAGGGGACCTAGATGGTATTGCCTAAATTGCCTAAAATCTGGCATCACACTTCCTAACTGTGTGACCCTGAGCAAGTCACTTAACCCTGGTTGCTTAGCCCTTGCTGTTTTTATATCTTAGAACTGAGACAGAAAGTAGGGGTTAAAATAGAAATAATTGACAATGGGTGGTGGTAAAGAGAAGCAAGATACAAGGTATTCATGACTTAGAGGGTCATATAAGAGGTAGGGTACAAGCTGTTATTCAGTCATTTTGGTCATATCTCTGTGATCCGATTTGAGGTTTTCTTGACAAAGATACTGACCATTTTCCTTCTCCAGATCATTTTACAGGTGGGGAAATGAGGTAAGCAGGGTTAAGTGATTTGCTCAGGTCATACAGCTACTAAGTATCTGAGGTCCAATTTGTACTCAGAAAGATGAGTCTTTCTGACTTCATTTCAAATTCCTAGCACTATCCAAATCTGGCATAAATGATGAATAAAATTTGAAAGTTAATAAATCCCAGCATAATGAGTTTCACTACCCTGGGAAAGCTCTTCTCAGCTGAATTTAGGGTCTTTCCACAATTTCATCAAATCTTCAGGAAGCCAACCTTTCCTGTTTATCTCCAAACATATACAATTCATAATGTAGTCAGAAAATCCTTGAACTAGGAATCAGAAGATCCAAGTACAGTGTTTGCTGCTAACTACATTCCTTCTCTAGGTTTCAGTTTTCTCTTTTGTAAATTGAGGAGATTGCTTGACAATTTCACTTCTACCCTTCTAAAATTCAATTATTTTCCACAAATTTTTCTTGAGTCCATACTATGTTTTAGGAACTGTGGAGAATAAAAAATACATTTTCTAGCTTTCAAAGAGCTTTTCGATACCTTAACACCCAAAGACTTCTTCTAACTACTCTCTCTCTCTCTCTCTCTCTCTCTCTCTCTCTCTCTCTCTCTCCAAAACAAGGCACAGTAAATGATATAAATCTCTCAGTTGTTAGCCAAACTACCATCCCATCTGTCACCTATATGAAGAGTATCCTTCAAAGATGAAAGGATACTGAAGGACACTTACTGAAGCTGAGACAAACAATATATGTATGCTGAGGCCATTAAGAAAATTAGAGAACAGAAGGAGAAAGAGAATTCTCAAATGATGTATGAATTTAGTCTGAAGGTGCTCTAGGAGCATCACCAAGAAATCCATTTCATTAATGAATTGTGATTTCATAGGTGTGAGAATTTCCTCCAACAAAAACTATAATTGATATTCTTACAAGGTTGCCCAAGGTTCAGAGACAACAAGTAACTTGCTCGTGTTCACATAGCTTTTCAATGTCAGAAATGGCATTGAAACCAGTCTTTCTTATTTTAAATCCAGTGTGCTAACCATCATACAACACTCTCTCCCTAAGAAGAAGAGCAAGGTTTAAAGCTTATACTTAATCCCTAATGTCATCAGGATAAAAGAGATGGAGATGGGTTGAGATAAAAGTGGGGTTATGGAGCAATTGAGTTTTGGGAATAGAAGAGCAAAGGGAACTGTGAAATGAGGAGGATGAGAAAAGGAGATAGAGAAAAGAAAGTAACTGCTAAGAGAAAGAGATAGAAGGCAAAGAACCAGTAGGAATTGTATATAATGTCTATTAATTCATGACCTTCTATTTGAGGGAAGTGTGTCATGAGTCTATGTATGTAGCCCATATATTTCTATATGCTAGTATGATCGCCAGTCTTCCTCTAAACTCATAAAGCCAGTTGTTTTTTGTCACTCAAAGGCATTTTAGTGGTTATTGGCCTGGCATTGGGAAGACCTTAGTTCAAATCTAACCTTAAACACTTACTAGCTGTGTCACTCTGGGCAAGTCACTTAATCTCTATTTGTCTCAGTTTCTTCAGTGATAAAACAGGGATGATAATAGCACCTACCTCCCATAAAGATCAAATGAGATAATAGTTGTAAATCCCTTAGCTTAGTATCTGACATGTAGTAGGTACTTAATAAATGTTTATTCCCTTCCCACTCAAATACTGCTTTTCTTTGTGGACAAGGCGATAAATGTTCACTATATTGCATTCCCTTTACATTGCCAAGAAATTATCTCTTTTAACTTCCACCCTCAATGCCAATAAAGTCATTAATTTACTCATTACTCACCTCTACCTTCTATATTTACTATAGCTACTGCTAAGAGGATCCTCAGTAAATAACCTGTTCACAAAGTAGGGGACAATCTCTAAGCTTTTTCACTTATATCCACCCCAGAATGGGAAAAGGTACTTACAGTTTCAAATTTTCAAGGTCACATGAGCTTCATATATTTCCTTGATCTTTGCCCAGAATATCCATATTTGGGTATAATCCTGGGGCCATAGAAAGAGAATGGGAAGGGAAGAACAAGATATACAATGCAATGCAACCACCTTGGCATCCACTACCTGTCTCACATACATTTGTGTGCTCCTGATTGTGACATATTAACTCTAATTGAGGTCCCCAGCTTCCAAAGAGCTAGCACAGCTAGAAAAGAAACACTCCAAATGTAAAATGTATTAGAACTATGACTCTTATGCCTTTCTGTACAAAGGGAATTTGTCCTCTGTGAAGATGAGAGAGACCAGCACATTTCCACATTCTTTGTACCCACCCTCCTTCCAAATGCATAAATCTGGTTCCATATTTGGTCAATAAAGGTTCTGATTTCCATAAACAAGAATCTGCTGTTTGCAGCTGACTTTTCTCTGCATTACAACACAGTACTTTCTCCTAACCTTCATCTGCACTCACTAAATCTGATCTTTCCCTTGGTCCTCTCATCTTTCTTCTATGCCCTCCCCATAAGTGTTTCTGAGAAAAACTTTATGGGAGCCATGAAGGGGCATGCCCCCACATCCCTCACCTACTTCTAACCTAGAATGGGAGAGAGAGCATATAGCCTCACATCTTCCACACTATCCTATAGCTTCAAGCCTCTTCCTGACCTCCCAGACACAAAGGTATGGCCCACGGGGAGGAAAGGTGAGGTTTACCCAAGGGAGAATAAGATGAGGCCAAATTCTGAAAGTAGAATTGAGGACTGTGTTATTGGGAGCAAAGGAGCTGTGGGAGTTATTAAAAAGTACCTGAATTGTTACCTCAGGAATACATAGTCTTTAAGAGACCCATTACTGGACAAAAACTACCAGGAGCATCATATATATTAGGACTTCTCCAGGTGTAGGACTTCAGGGATCAGGAAGAACTATAATCCCTTAGAATGAAATAAACTTCTAGGGAAGTTTAGTACAGATAATCTTCAGGGATTCACATGGTTAATTTAAGTTGAGAGTTCAGCACCACAGACAAGGATGTCCTTTGAGCAACCAGATGAAAAGTCAAAAATTTTCCAAATAAGTGTGGTGTGTGGGAATGAGGGTATAGGAGGGTAGGGAAGGGGTGCCTTGTGTTTGTCTATTTTGAAATTGAGTAGAATGCTTTCTTAAATTAATGGGAGGTTAGCCATGGACCAGACTGTCTTGCTGCTGAAGCTCCAAGTAGACAAACTTCTTTAGTAGTTAAAGAAAGGTAACGACTACTAATATTTCTCTTACATCTGTTTTTACTAATAGACAGGGCCAGCCTCATCTGAGTTCACAGCCACCTACATGGTATGATTGGAGATGTTTTCAATCACAAAACCTCTCCCATCAACCTATCATTGATCCTAAACTCTTAAGGTTAGTTTTATTTTATTTTATATTTATTTTATAAAGCCTTTATTTTATAAAGACTCTATTAATATGTCTGAATATCTTGGGAGTAGAACTACACTTTTATCATTGGCCTCTATTAACCATCATTATAAGACAGATATACTAGTAGAAAGGAAAGCACATTAGATTTGGGGGGCAGCAGAGCTAAATCAAGCTTTGGTTCCCTTAATTACCTACTAACTGGGATTTGGGGTCAATTCATGTCTCTGAGACTCAGTTTACTCATCTATAAAATAATGGCAATAATCTATACTCAGCTCTCTCTATAGAGTTACTATGAGAATCAAATGAGTTAACATATAAACATATAATTATATGGTGTTACACAAATGTCCGTTATTATGTCATTTATCCATTCTTTCAATGAATATTAAACACCAACTATATGCAAAGCACTGTGCTATTTGCTGAAGAAGATACAAAAATCTAGATAAGATCTCTGCTCTCATGGAACCTACAGTCTAGAAAAGGGAAAAGTCAGAAATATAGAGCAATTAAATATACAATATTATTTTATAAAATCATGATTGAAGCATACAAGTGAGCTTCAGCAGGAGTATCATTATCAACCACAAGGGCCAGTGTTTTAATGGTGATGTTGAAGAGATGAGGATAAGAAGTAGCAAGAGCATCCAAATGAATGATCCAATTCCCTGGGAAGAGAACAGGGGATGTGGTGAAGGGAATAACATTGTACACTGTGCTAAAGCCATTGAGAAAGTAGGAAGAATGCCATATAGCTGTGTACCTGACAGCAACTAGGGTGGGAAGAGAGTCAGTAAGCAGGCAGTGATGGAATTAGCTCCCAGTTAGCACAGAGCAGGGCCTTTAGGGAATGGGACATAGGGAGATAAGTTTGAAAGGGAGGAGCTAAAGGCTTTACAGTGTAATGGAAGAAAAGAAATTTCATTAAATCCAGGGGAGCACCATTGACATTGAAGTCAAATAAATAAATCTAATCCAGTCTGAGCTTCCATTAACAGAAATATGTAGAGAAATGTGTTTTCACCATTGTGTCAGAGTTGCCCTCCTCTCTAGGTCATAGTTGCTAGTGCAGCAGCTATCTAGATTGCTTTTGGCTCTTTCTTTCAAATATCTTAAAATAAACTTTGGAAAGGCAATCATGGAATAATTTGCATGACTTCGCCAGATACCTTAGAGGAGGATGGGAAGCAGAAAGGAAGAGGAAAGGAAATGACTCAGTGAAAGGTGCTCACTGATTGGATGGCTCACTCCCCAGTGCTTGGAAAAAGGTTATAAATGGTTTAGAGTCAGCCTGACCTACCCAGGAGTGGAAGATGAAGATTTGGGTAAAGACAAAAGAGTAAAAGTGGTTCCTACAACCATCCAAGTGAGTCATTGGGCATTTATTAAGCACCTACTATGTGCCTCTCTTGGGGCAGCTGAGTGGCTCAGTGGATTGAGAGCCAGGCCTAGAGACTGGAGGTCCTAGGTTCAAGTCCGGCCTCGGACACTTCCAGCTGGGTGACCTTGCGCAAGTCACTTGACCCCTACTGCCCACCCTTACCACTCCTGGGCCAAGGACGGTCCCTAGCCAGGATGAAAAAAGGAGGAGGGTTGGGCGTGGGGCTAGCAATCCCACCCTGTAAAAACTACATCTGCTAAAGAAACTGCAACCTAAAGTAGGGGCAGCTGGGCTAGCTCAGTGGATTGAGAGCCAGGCCTAGAGACGAAAGGTCCTAGGTTCAAGTCCGGGCTCAGACACTTCCCAGCTGGGTGACCCTGAGCGACTGTGTGTCCCATTGCCTACTGGTTGTGGCCCCATGCTCTTAGAATGGAGTCCCAGGATAAAAAAAAATGTGCCTCTTATTGTGCAAAACACTGGAAATACAAAGAGAGACAAAACAAACAAATCCCTGATCTCAAGAAGCTCATAATGGGGGAAACAATATGCAGACACACACATTGTGAAGGTTGTCCCCCACAAGTAGCACGGAGGTATTGTATGTTCTTGACAGGAGGAAGAATAGCCATCTCTAATCTCTTCTCCTCCAATCTTCTTCAAGGGAGACTAAGTCCTTCCAGGAAGGGAAGCAAGAGGTTAGGACCACAGGTTTAGCCACTCTGCTTTCCTCAGAAAGAGAAGAAATCAAGTTTGAATTATATCTCTCTGCTCTCTTAAATACTGTTAATTTAGAGAACATTGTTTTCAAGTTCAATCTGTCTTCTCATTGCTGCTCACTATTAGGGAAGAGGAGGACCCCAAGCTTAGTGTCCAAGCTTGAGCCCTTTACCACCAAATACCAGTTCCATAATGAATACACATGGTAGAAAGCCAAGAAATCCATTTATCCAAATCATAGCAAAACAGAAATCAGAGATAGCATACATAGAAAATATATACCAAACACAAAGAGTGAAGGGGCTCTCTCATTGGGACCAAGGTAATTCAAATTAACCAAGAGAGAGAGTCCTAAATCTCATTTAAGGGAAAGTTCTTCAAAGTCTCTAGTGTAGTAAGCTAGTGATAGGGACACCATGATGGAGACTGCCAGTTCCTCTCATGTCAGCTTCTTCTCAGAGCTTTTTCATTTAATCACCTGAAGTGGAGTACTATCTTCCATTTTCTCTCTTAAAACTAGAAGCCAGAAGCACACAAAGAGACTGGAGAGATCTAAGAAACTCAAAGTAGGTCCAAAGTTTTGAAGAGCCTGGAGCACTCTTGTTCTCACCAATTCTGCTCCACAACTCATGAAGCTGCAGGGCATTGATCTCCACCAATGAGAGTCCCATACAATTGCATATACAAACAAAATATTGGAGATAGTCAACAGAGAGAAGGCACCAGCATTAAGCGGAATCAGAAAAGGCTTATTGACAAAAGTGTAATTTTATATGGGATATGAAGAAAGCCAGGAAGGCTAAGGAAATGAAGATGCGGAGAAAGAATTCTAGGGATAGGGGACTGCCAATGAAAATGCCAAGTCAGGGGATAAAGCACCTTGTATGAGAAACAGCAAGGCTAGCGTCACTGGATTAGAGGTAGAAGGAAAGAGAGTAAAGTTTAAAAAACCTGGAAAGGTATGAGGGAGTCAGGTTATGTAGGGTTTTGTAAACCAATTGAAAGATATGATATTCGACCCTGATGGTAATAGGGAACCCCTAGAGTTTATTTATTGGGGGGAGGGGGAGTGACATGATCAGACCCCAAGCTTTTGGCACATCGGTTTGATACTTGAGTGGAGGATAATTTAGAGTGGGAGAAAAATCTGAGGAAGAGAGATCAACCTTGGACTGTGAGACCCAAAAAGAGAAAGCTCAGAGGCATTCTAAAGAAGCTGTGACACTGCCAGCCATGATCCAATGTTCTGAAGGTCCTGTGTACCCTTTGGAGAGACCTTTTACAAAGCTCAGTCTTCTGTGCCCCATCCCAGGTTAAAACTGGGACCTTCATTATTTAGTATTCCCCAAATAGTAGAACCAATTCTTCTTCTAAATCCACAGATTCACTAAGTATCTACACATAGAAGAAATTTTACTGGATTCAGAAGACACAGAAATGGCCTGGGTCCATAGAGAGCCAAGAGACTCCTTTCTCCCGCCAGAGGATTGCTACCTCCTCCCAGAGACCTGTAAAGAACCCATTACTTATAGTGCTACCTTGTATATGGCCTCTAGATAGAGACAGATAACTTGGGGTTCACTAGAAAGTCAAGAGAACATTCTCAAGCTGTTGTGTCACCTCTCTATAGTCACAACTTACAGTATAAACCCTGATGGGTCCTATTTCCCTACCCTCACCCACCTCATGGGAAATGGATTCACTTCTGTATCCAGAAAAACTTAAGTGCCAAGAATTAAAAAAAAAAATAAAAAACAATCTTCATTTTCTCAGTGGCTACCGCTCCCCTTAGGGACCTATCCAACCCTTATAAATTACAGTATTCTGCTGGGGGTTGGTGGGAAGGAGGAGTACAAGGAGCAGAAAGGAAGCAAAGGCCTGATATTCATTCCTTCAAGCTGGAAATCTATGCCTCATTATTCTTTCACTAGTCTTTCTTCCGTCATTCCTTCCCCACCTTCTCCTTCAATTCAGCTACCTGTCTCATTGTTCTTTTATCAACTGTTCTCCCAAAGATGTTCTCCCCGCAGTCCTGATCCTGCTTTTCATTCCTTCAGGCAATGAAAAGCAGAGTCAGTTGCTACTCCCAGGGTCTGCATCTGTTGAGCAAACAGCAAGCCTGTTCCAATGTTCCAGTTACAGAAGTATAATGTGCAGAATGAGGGAATAATAGTCACTTTTGGCTCACCCATATTTAGACTCCATCTGGAATATTGTAGTCCATTCTGGGCATCACATGGTAAGAAAGACTTTGACAAGCTAGAAGGAGTGTAACCAAATTGCCAGGGGAACTGGAAACAATGCTATGAAGATCCAGATTTTTAAAACTATGGAGACTATGAAAGAAAAAAGGTGAGTCATCATCACTAATTTAAATTATTTGAAGGGCTTGAAGAGGAGTTAAATTTATTTTGCCTTATTCCAGAGGGTAGAAACTAGAATTAATATTAGAAGTTAGAGAGGGGAAATTTTGAGCTCGAATATGGAAAAACTTCCCAATAATATGAATTTCTAGAAAAAAAAAAGGGGGCTTCCCCAGAGGTGAGTGCCTCCTGCTGGAAACCTTCAAGTGGAAGCTGAGTGGATGCTTTCAATTAATTAATCAGTTCATTTATTCATTTAACAATAATTTATTAAGTCCCCACAATGTACCAAGAACCATAGTAGGTACTGGGAATACCATGACAAAAATTTAATAACCCCTTATTTCAAGGAGCTTGCATTAATTTTGAGGAAATAGTATGAACCTGCAAGTTAAATAAGAAACATACAAATATGTACATATATAAACACACACATATATACATTCATATGCATACATACATATATACACATATATATTAAAGACTAGTTGGGAGTGTTGTACAAGAGATTTCTGCTGCAGTTACAGTTCAGTGAAGGTCATCTCTTAGGTACTTTCCAACTGTAAGTTTCTACGATGCTGGGTCAGCTAGGTGGTTCAGTAGATAGAGTCCCAGGCTTGGAGTAAGGAGGACTGGATTCAAATCAGCCTCAGACACTCCCTGGCTGTGTGACCTTGAACATGTCACTTAACCCTGTTTGCTTAGCCTTACCCTTCTTCTATCTTAGAGTTATTACTAAAGCAAAAATGGGGGGGGGGGGAGGTTGCATAATACTATTTCAAATACCAAATCTGCTCCAAGTGAGATTTTTATACTATTGGGAGTCACTTAATTTTTTGTAATAGTGGATGTCATTTAATTTCTTAGAGAGTTAGTTTTCTCATCTGAACGTGTGGGTTGTTCTACATGACTTAGATGGCTGAAGTAAAGATGAAATGAGATCATATAGATAAAGTGATTTGCTAAAGTGTTTATGCAGAAAGATCACTGAACTTGGACTTAAGAGATATGAGTTCAAATGCTGGCTCTAACATATTAGCCATATGACTATGGGAAAATCACATTTATTTTCTCTGGATTCCAATTTCCTCACCTGGAAAGTAGGAATATTTATATTACTGACCTCAGAGGATTATTGTGAGGAAAGCACTTTGTATACTTTAAAGTGATGAAGGCATAGAATCATAGATGTAAAGCTAGAAGGGACTTGAGAGGCCATCTAATCCAATCCTCTCATTTTACAGATGGGGAGACTGAGGCCCAAAATGGTGACGTGGTCCATCCAAGGTCACACAAGCAATAAATGCAGCAGTATTATTTATTGTTGTTCAGTCTTTTTCAGTTGTGTCTGACTCTTCATGACCCCATTTGGAGTTTTCTTGGCAAAGATACTGGAGAAGTTTGCCATTTCTTTCTCTAAGAAGGATTATTATTATTATGTAAATGTGAGTTGTTTTTATTATTCTTATCTTATAATTGCTCCTGTGTGATTCTTATATCTCCAGATTACAGTACAAATGAGGAATTTGAGGCAAATAGGGTAATGTGACTTGCCCAAGGTTATATAGCTAGTAAGTATCTGAGGCTGGATTTGAATTTAGGAAGATAATCTTCCTGACTCCAAGCCTGGCACTATTCACTGCACCACTTAACTGCCCCAAAAGGAAATATTCCAAATATGCGTCTGTTTGTTTTTGTGTGTGTTTTAAAGGAAAGTTTCACGTTGCCTTTGAATAAATTAACTTTGGCCAATAAAAGTTAAAAAAAAAAAAAAAGAATGACTATGTTAGCATCAGGACCACTGATAGCTCCTAAACTTGTAGAGGAAACATGTTACTGAATCCAATGACTGATAAATGGCTGCAAAAATGGCTTAAGGAATCACAGACAGAGCCCTATTTTGCATCATGCCTTCCCTAAATTCTTTTTTTTTAATTTGCTGGAGGCATAAATAATTAATAAAATTAAAATGAGTGACTTTGGCTTAAATAGCCTCTTGCAGATGTTTTGGATACCATTATTGTGCCTTTAAGAGATAAGGAATCTGCTTGGGATATTATTCCTGTACTTCTAAGAAAAAGACATAACAGTTAACTGTCATTTAGTGAGAGGGTTTGATGAGGCGCTGTGAAAAGACTAAGAATTTCTTTCTAGGGAGACTTGGAAAGTTAACTGTTGTAAATCAGAAAATCACAGTGTTAAAACTGAAAGAGCCTTAGTGGCTACTAATCCAACCCCACCCATCATTTTATAAAGGATGAACTGGAAGCCTAGAAAGGTCAAGGGACTTGCCAAACAGGTGGTAAATGACAAAGCTGGGATTTAAACCCAGCTGTTCAAACTCCAAATCAAGATCTCTTCCTGTTGTACCATTTGTGTCTCAGATAAGTCTTGTTAATAAATTACAAAGGCAGTGACAGAGACATTTGTCTGAGCTTCTAAGCCCAGGGTTTGAGTCTGGGACAAGAGGGGAAAATGACAGGAAAAGAAGTTTCTTTGTCTTTTATAAAATAAGGTTAGGGCTCTGAGATAATTGATTAATTTATGAGATAAAACAATTTCATGTTTGTGCCAATCATTGGTTCTCTTCCAAAACAAAGGATAAGATTTTACAAATGAAGAAGCTGAGACCTAGAAGGTTAAGTGACCTACCCAGAATCACAAAATTAGTTTGTAAAACAAGTTGAGATCATTCAAATTTCCATGACATTTTATTGTTTATTCTTGGCAAAAAATGGGTCCTACAATTTATGATCTGCATTTTACAAAAACAAAGGACAAACAACAATAACAACTATGTGCCACGCACTGTTTTGAGAGCTGGAAGTGTGAAGAAAAAGCAGAAACAGTCCCTGTCCTTTTAGGGGCTGATATTCCATTCGAATCCATTGTGAGAGAATTAATAAAGCAATGGTTCAAGTTAGAGGGTGAAGGGTGGGAGCTTGGCACGTTTGTCCCTCAGAGCACGGCACAAAAAGGGAAGCATAACAGAAAGTCCTGTTGCTGATGGGGACTCATCCCTTTTATGCGTGGGGCACAGCGGGAGACCTGTTGTGCATAGGTATGGTTTTTGGTTGGGCTTCCTTGTCTTGGCTTCACACTTGTCTTTAAAAACCCAGAGTAGATGCTATGGCTCGGGTGCAATGTCAGGACTGGCCAACAGGTGGCACCCTACTCAAGCAGCTCCCTCAGCAGTTCCACCAAGCAAGGTATTGTCAACCTTTCCCCGAATTTCAAGAGATATCCCCAGTGGCTTCTACTAGAGGGCACTCCAAACCTGAACAAGTCTCCCAATTTGAACTAGCCAGTGCTGCTTTCTCCACCCCAACAATTATCTGACTCTGGCCCCCATCTCTGCTGGAGTAACTCACTCATTTTTCTTCCCTCTGCACACATTGGTTTAGAAGTACAACATATGTTTTCATGACTGTTTAAAATCCATAATTAAATTTAAATAAAGAAATAATTAAATTTAAATAAAGAAATAATTAAATTAAAATAAAGAAAATAAGTCACTAAATTGAGAATATAATAACTTAGACTCTAAGTAAATAAATAAATTAAAAGACTACTGTACAACTTCTCCATTCCTTTTACACCCCTTTCCTTCTTTTATCTGCTATGCAAGGCATTGTTAGTCTCTAGGTTCAAAGGCGGCTAGTTAGTGCAGTGGATAGAGCACTAGGCTTGGAATCAGGAAGACTCATCTTCTTGAGTTCAAATCTAGTAGACACTAATTAGTTATGTGACCTTGGGTAAGTCATTTAATCCTGTTTGCCTCAGTTCTTCATCTGCAACATGAGTTGGAGAAAGAGAAGGGCTTCTCCTCTTCCTGTTAGGAACAATGAAATGCAGAAGGAGCAGCTGCCCTCCCTGATCACCAGCTTGGTGAGCAGTTCAGGGTCCCCAGAAACCAATGATGATGGCCTGGCGCCTTCTCTTCTTGCTGTCTAGTTTGGTTCCAGCTGCTCCAACATCTCTGTTCCTCTTGTATTGTTTTGGCTCTCCAATCCTCGTCTGTTGATTCTGGGTATTCCAATGCTGAAGACTAGGCAGAATGTCCAGTATCCTGTCTTCTCTCTGCAGAAGTTAGTGAGTAACCCTCAAGAAGGGTCTCAGTATCTGCTTTGTCTTTGTTGTTGTTATTCAGTTGTGTCTGACTTTTGTGATTCCATTTGGGATTTTTTGGCAAAGATACTGGAGTGGTTTGTCATTTCCTTTTCCAGCTCATTTGACAGATTAGGAAACTGAGGCAAATAGGGATAAGTGACTTGCCCAGGGTCACACAGTTAGTAAGTATCTGAGGCCAGGCTTGAGCTCAGAGAAATGAGTCTTCCTGACTCCAAGCCTAGCACCACCTAGCCATCCAATACCATCCATTATATTTTTATCCCCTGCAACATACACACACATCAAGTCTAAGGACATGCACAGCACATAGGAAGACAGCAATAGGGCTATAAATCAGTCTCAGTTGCTTATCCACTAATATTTTCTCTCTATCCCAAACATATGCACACACACACACACACACACACACACACACACACACACACACACAAATCTGGGTTTGCATCCCAAACTGGGAGAGGTATAGACATGGCAGAGACTAATTCACAGATATTTCTCACTTGCTATCCAAAATTTCCAAGCCATCTCAGTTTAGTCCTGGAAAACCACTAAAAGATTCTTCCATTCGATTGAGAACATGAAGTAAATGAAAAGATGCTGTAGAGAGTGAGAAGCTTGAGATGGAATAGTTTTGCCTAAAGAGGTTTTAAGAATACTAAAACAACAACAGAATTCAAATGGGATGCTAAATCCAAGGGGCCAATGGACTGAGAGAGAAAAGAAAAGTTGGAACCATGAAAAGTATACAACATGGAGAAAGAGAAAGAGAGAAGTAAATGGAAACAGGGAGGGAAGGAGGAGGAAGGGAAGGGACAGTACTCAATGAGCATGAATTTTATATGTTGTCTATGAATCAAGGAGTCTTTTGTAGTTGGTAAAAGTGCTCTGTATGTCTGTGTGATCTCCAGTGTATTTGTTTCTATTGTTCAGTCAGGTCCAACTCTTTGTGACCCCATTTGGAGTTTTCTTGGCAAAGATACTGGGGTGGTTTGCCATTTCCTTCTCCAACTCATGTTGCAGATGAAGAACTGAGGCAAATAGGATTAAATGACTTACCCAAGGTCACACAGCTAATAAGTATCTGCAACTAGATTTGAACTCAAGAAGATGAGTCTTCCTGATTCTAAGCCCAGTGCTCTATCCTCTGCACTAACTGGCTGCCCTTGTTTCTAGAATCTCAATCCTCATCCTCTCTGCAAACTCAGAGAGTCAATACATATTTCATCACTAAAATTCTTGGTTTCCATTGTAGCTGAGGGTAGGCATTGAAATATATAACCCTATAATACTACACAATGATTTCCTCTAACCCAACAAAGCCACATAAGAGTCCTCACACCTCTGCCTTCCATACCTTCAGTGCTTGCTGCTAGGAGGATGCTTGCTGGTTATCTGAAGAGGAGAAGAGGCAGATTTTCTGAGCCTTTCAACTACCTCCAGCCAAGTCTACTTAACCAATTAACAAGAATTTATTAAGTGCCACCTTGTGTACCTCATCCTGGCTATACAACTATATAAAAATGAGACAATCTCTTCCATTAAGGAGTTTAAATTCTTCTAGAAAGGGTGCATTAGATAATAAATGTACAGAGGTAAATACAAGATCTAGACAAAATAAATAACAGCTGGGGGAATCAGGAAAAACCTCTTGAAGGAAATGGCCCTTCAGTGGAGATTTAGAAGTTCAGCATTCCAAAAGGAAGAAGTGAAATAACTCTAGATGTGGAGTACCGTATATACACTGGCATCCAGGTAGGGAATAACATATCTGATCCAAGGACCACGTATGGTGGTTTGACCACAGTTCAAAATAAATGAGACTTAATTAATAACTAGCCTGGAAAGATAGGTAGAGCCAGACAGCGAAATGCCTTAAAAACCAAACATTTGCATTAACTTCATCTAAATGTAAAGGAGAACCTGGAGCTTCTTGAGTAGGATAGAGACCTGGTCAGACCTGCACTTTAGAACCATCGACTTAGCAGCTGAATGGAGGATGGATTATAGGGAAGAGAGACTAGATGCAAGAAGACCAATTTAAAGGTTATTCCAACAGCCCAGGCAAAAGATAATGAGTACCCAAACTTGACTGTGTGTGTAGAGACAAATACAAGTGAGACTGAGAAGACTGAACCAACAAAACTTGACAACTGATTGGAAAGGAGGAGGCCAGAGGGGAGAGTAAAGAATCAGTGAGGATTCCTAAGCTGTGAACATTAATAGCAAAATGAATGGTGGTACCTTTGACAGAAATAGGATGCTGGAGGAGAGGTAAGGTTAAGAGGAAAGATATTGAGTTGTGATGTGCATACTTGAATAAAAGATAACGCTTAATGCCACATAATTTTCTGAGGCTCCTATAACTTCACACATTTCTCTGACCTTGCCCCGCAGCTCACATACACATGTGTGGCCCTAGGGACATGGAGATACTAAAGGGATAATAAGATTGGACCAAATCCAGGAACTGATGGGAGCAAAGGAACAATGGGAGTTATTAAACAGTGTCTGAATTATTTCATAACACACAAGTCTCTGAGAGTCCTATTTTGAGACAAAACCACTGGGGACATTTTTGAATTATAGGTACTTCTGGGAGTGTAGAACTGGAATTATCAAGAAAGGCTAAAGCCATTTAGATGGGGATGAACTGCCAGGAAGGTTTAGAAGAATGAATTCTCGTACTTCAAAAAGGCTAATGTGGTGAGTCAGTACCGTGGACTGTGCCCTTCCTTTCCCTTTAGACAAACGGATGAAAAGTAGAAAACTCAGATAACTAGAGAATATTTGATGGGAACTCAAAAGCTAAAAGGAATCTCAGAGATCATGTTTTATAGCTACCTCATTTTATAGATGAGGAAACCAAAGCCCAGAAAGTATTAGAAGTAGAATTTGAACTGATGCCTTCTTATGCCATTTCCTTCCACTATGCCATAAGAGGAGTGCAGAATATGTGTTGGGTGGGGATGGGGAGTGAGGGAGTAGGAATGAAGGAATGAAGAGTTTTTTCTACAAAAACACAAAATAATTAAATTGGATTTTTTTTTCACTAAAGTGATTGACTAATTAGATCAAATTGCTTTGTTGTTTTGTCAGGTGATGAACCAGTCTCTATATTAAGGTGGAAGAAAAGCAAAGAAGGAAGAGGGAGGGGAAGGAAACAAGTATTTATTAAGCACCTACTATGTGCTAAATGCTTTACAAATTTTATCTCATTTGATCCTCACAACAACCCTGAGAGGAAGGTGCTATTATTAACATCCTCATTTTATGGTTAAAAAAACTGAAGTAGACAGAGTTTAAGTAACTTGCCAAGGTCATATAGCTAGCAAATAGCTGAGGCTAGATTTGAATTCAAGTCTTCCTGACTCCAAGTCCAGTGCTTTTTCCCACTGTGCCATCTAGTTGCTCCAAAGCCCACAATCCCTAATCCAGGGACTCTGGAAATAGCAATGCCCCCCAAACCATTGCTTCCTATCTAGCCCTCACAACCTCCTTGGCTAGTGTGACCTGGCAATTGCTTCCGCCTCCTCTGCAACCAGTTTCTAAAAACCTGGAGAAGAAGGTTCTTGGTTCTACCTAATGGTTCAATATCAGAAAAGGGGAAAGTTTTATCAGTAGAAATACCGCTAAAAACAATGCACTCTCATCTGTTTTGCCATGCCTTCTTGGCAAACCTGTTTGGATCAGCAACACTTACCATAGTGTTTTGTAACTAGTAAATTCTTAAATAATTTTTCAAGTTTGGAAAGACCTACATGAACTGGTGCAAAGTGAAATGAGCAGAACCAAGAGAACATCATATACAGTAAGAGCAATATCATATAATGACCAGATGTAAGTGGCTTGGCTATTCCTAGCACTACAGTGATCCAAAATAATTCCAAAGGACTCAAGATGAAAAATGCTATTCACTTCCAAAGAATGAAGGTAGGAAGGAATGAAGGGAGGGAGGGAAGGGGAAAGAAGAGATGGGGGAGGGATGGAGGGAGGTGGAGAAAGAGAGAGAGAGAGAGAGAGAGAGAGAGAGAGAGAGAGAGAGAGAGAGAAGAAATTCAGCACCAATAAAAAAAATCAAGGATGTGGGAGAATGATGACCACATTTTATGGAAAAGAATATTCCAGTGTAACTAAAGCATAGAGTTTGCTGAGGGAAAAATGTGAAATGAGACTAGAAATGCATATTGATGTCAGGTTGTGAACTGAAAGGGAAAAGAATTTGAGATTTATTTCAGCAAGCATTAGGACACCTCTGAAGTTTTTTATTTTTGAACAAGAGATGTATATGTTTTCCATTAGTCGGAGCCAGATATGTATATGGCCAGATCTATGTACAAGGACAACTATTCTAGTAGCAACATAAACGATAGATCAGAAAGAAAAAAGGTGGATGTGGACAGATTTACTAACAAGCAATGGTCTGGGTGGGAAATAATGTGTGCTTAGGGTAGGATAGATGTAGAGGGGATTCAGAGAAGGTAAATGGAAGCAGGAGATACTTTAGAGACAGAAATGTCAAGGATGAAGATTCATAGGTGGGTAAAGGTGACAGGAAAAGAGAGATATGAAAATATTCTAGGGTAGTCTTTAGTGAGCTGGTAAGATGAGAGAGGAAAGATGTGGAAAATAACTCCAAGAATTCAAATCTGAGAAAGATTCAAACACAAATGGCAATGCTGCAGAATAAAATCAAAAGATAGAGAAAATTGAGGATAAATAAAGTAAAGTCAGTTTTGAGAACTCTTTGGGTATAAAATGACATGCTTGTAGGACACTAAGATGCCTTAAAAAGGCAGTTTGAAATGTGGTTGGAAGTTCAGAAAAGATCAGAACAAAAAGTACCAATTTGGAAATCATCTAATGAGAAATGAGAAATGAAACCATGAGAGTATTTGAGTTTGCCAAGAGAGAGAACATGAAGAGAGGAGAGAAGGAGGTCAAGAACAATTTGTCTCTGACACCTACACCAAGCAGGTGGAAAGGGAATTCTCTTTTGAGCAAAGGAGAGAGAAATGAACATTTAAAGATATAGAAGGAGAACTAAGAGAGCAGTGTTTCTGAAACCAAGGAAGAAAACAAAATCTGTTCCAGAGGAGTAACCACCAGGATCATTAGCTACAGAGATGTCAAGGAGGATAAGGAAATGAAAAAAGGTCATTAGATTTGTTGATTTCCCAGGAAGTCACTGATGTTGATAGAGAAGGTACTTTTAGTAGGATGGCAATGGCTGAAGTCAAATACTGATTGGTTAAGAGAAGTAGGCAGTGAATGCTGGTTCTTTTTTTTTTAATAAATAATTTTTATTTTTTAGAAAAGTTATCATGGTTACATGATTCATGTTCTTACTTTCCCCCTTCACCCCCAGACCTCCCCCCTCCATAGCCGATGCTCATTTCCACTGGTTTAAACATGTGTCATTGATCAAGACCTATTTCCAAATTGTTGATAGTTCATTGGAGTGGTAGTTTTGAGTCTATATCCCCAATCATGTCCGCCTCAACCCATGTGTTCAAGCAGTTGCTTTTCTTCTGTGTTTCCACTCCTGTAGTTCTTCCTCTGAATGTGGGTAGCGTTCTTTTCCATAAATCCCTCAGAATTGTCCTGGATCATTGCATTACTGCTAGTACAGAAGTCCAGTGAGTGCTGGTTCTAGTCAGGACACCTAAAGTCCAGTCACAGACTGGGGCTTGAGTGAGGGACATGAGATTATATCAGACCCTGGACTATAAATACTGGAAAAAATAGAGAGAGACCAGGTAAAAACAAACACTAAAAAAATCCTGAAGCCTTAGGTAACATACCCTAGTGCAATTGGAATCCTGAAAGTCCAGTAAGAAGCCAATACTTAAATCTATTGGTATGGCTACTTAAATTTAAAAAATAAAAAGGAGCAAGCAAAGGTGAAAGAACCTAACTATTGATAGCTACTGTGGGATAAGGGAAGATCATGGCTCAAACTCAGAGGACAGTGAAATTTTTAAAATCTACTTCAAAAACAGCAAAAAAAAAATACAATAAACTACCACAAGCACAAAAAGAGCTTTTGGGAGAGCTTTAAAAAAGACCTCAAAAACAAAATGAGAGAGGTTGAGGAAAAAATTAGAAAAAAAAGAGCAATATAAGAAAATAGAGAAAATTATAAAAGAAAGATCACCCAAATGGAAAAAGATAGCCAGAAACCTACAGATAAAAATAATGTATTAGGAAATAGAATTGGGCAAAGAAGCTAATGATTTCCTAAGACAACAAGAAATAATAAAGTATAATCAAAAAATGAAATAATAGAAGAGAATATAAAACATCTTAGCACAAAAACAACTGACATGGAAAATAATTCAAGGAGAGACAATATAAGAATAGTTGGACTCTCAGATAGTTACCAAAACAAAAAAGAGTTTAGACACCATACTCCAAGAAATAATTATGTAAAACTGCCCAGAAAGTCTAGAATTAGAGGTCAAAATAGAAATTGAAGGAATCTACCATCCCAAACATAAAAATACATAGACATGCTATTGGTAAATTCTGTAGCTCCCAGATTAAGAAGAAAATACTACAAGCATCAAGAAGTAGGTAGTGAGGAGATTCAGTCATCAGATTCAGGCTCTCTTTTCAATAAATTAATACATAATGGTGAGAAGAGAGATCAGATAGTCGCTAGAATGGCTATAAGGGTCAAAGGAAGACTTTCTTTTGGGGAAAACCCAAGCATTCTTTCAGATGGAAGGGGAAAAGATAGTGAATAGGGTAAAACTGAAGTTGCATGAGAGAGGGAATGATTTCTGGAGTAGGACCCTAGAAGATCCTGGAGAAAATGGAATCAAGGGAGAAGAACAGAGATATTTCTTCTTGGAATGAATGGAAGAAAATGACAGCTGGAATCAACTAAGATGGTTTAAGAAATGGAGAAGATTTGCTAAAAATGTTAATATTGGACAGTCACAGTCTTCTCAATGCTTTGGAGCACAGAAAAGAGAAGATCAAGTATGGAATGGACCTTGGGGAGGAGGAAAAGGATTTGATACCAGTGATGATAAAGTAGTGTTGTTTTAGATAACATAAATAAATAATTTTTTTAAAGTTTCTATAGATATCTTTTGCTTTACATTTCCCAAATTTCCTCCTTGTATCCCTCTTCTTTCTCCTGTCCAGGGAACCACCCTTTATAATAAATATAACATTCTTTCATATCTATGGGATAGATTTATAAAATATGGTCTGCATTCATGACTAGTTCTGTACTGTACTTGCAGATGTAGTTATGAAATGACCAGTGCTTATGCCCTCAATTATAGAACAAAACACTCTAACAATGAACTAGAGATTGAGCTCCCAGCCTAGGAACAAGAAAAGTCCTTCTTTCCATTGTACTATTATGCCAAAAACAAAGAGACATCAGGCAACATAGGGACGGTGTCAACCATAGATGTTCATGAGAAATAACATTAAGTCCAGAAAATACATCTCCCTGCTTGTTGATTTAGAAGTAATATCTAATTGCCTTAAAGAAGGAATCTGCAGACATGGCAAAGACCAACTGCTGCCATGATCCTGCTGATGCCTTGAAATTATTAATTCATTCAGCCTGGAGACAAGAGGTCCTGGGTTCAAATCTGATCTCAGACACTTCCTAACTATGTGACCGTGGGCAAATCTCTTAACCCTCATGACCTAGTCCTTACCACAATTTTGCCTTGGAATTAATTCTTACTATCAATTCTAAGATGGGAGGCAAGGTGGTTTTTTTAGACTTAATAGCTTCAAAAATAGTTTGGGGGCAATTATGTGACGCAGGAGATAGAAAACCAGGCTTGGAGACAGGAGGTCCTAGGTTCAAATCTGACCTCAAACATGTTCTAGCTTTGTGACCCTCTGCAAGCCACTTAACCCATTACCTGTCTCTCACTGCTCTTCTGCCTTGCAAACAATAACATGGTTTTAATTCTAAGACAAAAAGTAAAGACTTTTTAAAAATGACAAGTCCCCTTACTCTTCTCCTAGACTCAGTGAGTCCTAAAATCCCCATCATACACAGGACATGAAAACTTCCTTCCTCTTATCCGAGGACTAATTTGGCATTAGTTTTCTTTTTTTCCAAATAGGGAAGAACTACAAATTCCAGGGATTTGTGACAACCTAATGACTTACCAGAGGCTGTTACAGAAAGATTTCTTTCTAAATAAAGAGAAAAAGACATGGAGAAGGGGGGGAGGGGAATCAACAAAACCAATCAATTCATCAAAAAAAAACAAACTTTAACAATATGTATGTGTCATGTTCCATGCCTGTGAAGTCCCTCCCTCTACAGGGATTGAGGAAAGATATTTCTCATATCATTCCTTCAAAGACAAGCTTGTTCTTTGTAATTTTGCAACTCATTTTCATTTTTTAATATTTTACCAATTATATATAATAACAAATTTCCACATAAGTTTTTCAAAGTTACATGATCCAGATTGTTTCCTTCCCTCCCTTTCCTCTCCCTTCCTGAAGCAGGCAAATGATTCGATATAGGTTATGCATGTAGGATCGTTGCAACTCATTTTCAAATGCTTTGTTGATGTTATTGTTCTTTCTATTTGTTTTGTTGTGGTCAATGTGCATATTAGTTTTTTAGTTCTGCTCATTTTATTTCGTATCAGTTCATTCCTTTCCATACTTCTCTGGACTTGTCATATTCATAGTTTCTTCTAGCTCAATAATATTACACTACATCATTGTACTACAATTTGTTTAGCCCTTCCCCTCTAGTGTGTGAGATAGAAAGTATGAGAAATAGACTAGGGGGGAGGGAGGAGTGGAAAGTGAAATTTCCAGTTTAGGGATCTCATATAAACCAAAATGTTCATAGCATCACTTTTGTGATAGTAAAAAACTGAAAACAATATAGACATCTATCACCTGGGAATCATTGGACAAATTGTGATCATTGAATGCAATGGAATATTATTGCATCAACTATGAGTCAGAGTCAGAGAAGGATAGCAAAAACTGTGAACTACTACAAAATGAAATCAACAGAATCAGGAGAGCAATATACTTTATTGCAACAACATGAAGGAAAATAATTCTAAAATACCTCTGAACTCAGATAATTGGCAATGACCAATCTTCATCCTAAAGAAGCAATAATGAAATGTGCTTTGCTTATCATGTTAGGCAGGTGGGGAACTATGGGTGCAGTATGCCATTTATGCAGTTGGAAGCTATTGTACTGTCAATAGATTTTGCTTACAGACTTTCTTTCTTACTAGAGAAAAATATCCAGAAATATTTGTGTTCCTAATAGGAATGAATTTGGATTTCTATTTTGTTTTTTTTTTTAATCTTGGAGTTGATATACTTCTAAGAAATAGTGGGAATTTAGTTATGCCCATGCTGGTATGTGGAGAAGGAGGCTGTTAGAGCTCAAGTGGTTTAGGAGTTAGGTGGTAGAGTTATAAGGTCATCAACTTGAATACTGAATGTATTGGTTCCAGGGCAGAAGAAAGGTAAGGGCTAGGCAATGGGAGTTAAGTGACCTGCCCAGGATCACACAGCTAAGAAGTGTCTGAGGCCATATTTGAACCTAGGACCTCCCCTCATGCTCACAAACCACTGAACCAGTTAGCGGCTTCAGTCTAACATGTTTGTTTTTGTTTTTGTTTCTGTGGAGGGACTTGTTCATAGGAACTGGCATCATGGGAGAAAAAAAAAGAGGTTGGGGAAAAAGCAAAAGAAAATTAAAGACAGAGAGATTGGTCCATGGAGATGAAGACAGTACTAAAAACAAATATAAACAAATAGGCACTTATGGAGAAAGTCTTAGAGCTTAGAACACTACTCCTTACCAAGAAGGTCATGTGTTTTCTAGGACATTGATTTCTTTTCGAAACTTTCTTCTTACTGTTCAAATCTACGGACCTCTGCCTAGTAAACTATCTAAATGGCAAAAGGAATTAATAGAATGAAGAATAGAATGCTTCCTAGATCTATAGGAAAGGCTTGGAAAGAAATTTAATTTAATTATTTAATCATTATCACTATCAATTCAATTTTATTAATATTTAATAATTAGTATTAATATTATTTCTATTACTTAATAATTTAATTATTACTTTTAAAATTTGTCAAAATTTTAGCCAGAATGACCACAGAGTCCAGGAGAAGATGTGATTCACGAAGATTCATTTATCTCTTTAACAGTTGTGTGAATTCAACATATCACATCCATCTAAGCTGTCCTCATTGAAAGAGATGTTTCCATTTCTTCTCTTATAATGGTATAGGCTTCTTAATTTCAAATCTCATTCAAATCTCACTCTGTCTTCGTAACAGTCCTAT
Organism: Gracilinanus agilis; assembly: GCF_016433145.1. Taxonomy (NCBI): domain Eukaryota; kingdom Metazoa; phylum Chordata; class Mammalia; order Didelphimorphia; family Didelphidae; genus Gracilinanus; species Gracilinanus agilis. The sequence continues at coordinate 177,800,438 of NC_058133.1, forward strand.
AAGATACAATTAGAACAGACTCTAAAAACTCAGACTGACAGAGATGAAATGACCTAATCCAAATTCTGCCTACATGTTGTTCAATCTCTTCTGCAAACCAGTAAACACATCCCTAGCATGTTTAAGGCAGATCGTATCTCTTGATTCTATCATGTATAAAACATGGTTTTGAGCACAGGTGTGACTATTGTATAACTGACAAAAACAGTCCTGTTTTGGGGGAAGGAGGAGAAGATCTGTGCAGAGATATAGGATACAGGGCACAAAGATTATAGGTACCACAATGATGTAACTGGTACAAAGGAAGTCTTATATCTCTTCTCTAGTAAGTGAGATCTCAGCATCACCAGGATGACCAGGATGAGTGTGAAGGAATTCAAGAGGAAAAATTATTATGAGGACCAGATTCCCATTGTTAGTGATCACCAGGCACTCCATGAAGAAGATACCTGTACAGACTAGTCTCAGAATATGAGGGATTTTACAGTAGAAGTTGTCCAGGATTTGGGGGCCACAGAAAGACAAGAGGAGCAGGAAGACCAAGCTGGGCAATGAAGTAGCAAAACCCCTTTGCCCAGTGTTACCATTAGCCCCAAATATACCTTCATGATGGTGTTAGAATGGAAATGCCAAGAAATGAAAGCATAGCAGCCAGGTGTCATCACTGAGAAGAAGACTGTATGATAGGAGAAGAAAATTGGAGTCATGTCCTGGTAAATGATGATTTGGGACTCATAAATGTGGTTAGTCAACATATTAGGAGCATGATAGATGAAAAAGGCAAGGTCTAAAACAACCAGGTTCTGAAATAAGATATATATAGGTATGTGGAGCTTGGAGTCAGAGGTCACTATGACCATAATGAGGCAGTTACCTCAAATGGTTATTAGGGAGACAATAAGATCAGAAACATAAAAGTCTTCAGGTTCTGAGTCTATAAGAACCACAAGAGGTCAATTTTGCCACTCTCCTTGAGTATCTTTTGACTTTCTTTATATTCCCAATACTTAGCATGATGCTTGGCACATAATAAGCACCAGTAAATGTTTGTTGACTGACTGATCTCTAGTGAGATTTCTGTTTCCATGGAATCTTTCTAGCAAACACCTAGAAGAGAAACACCAGAAATGTTTTTTGTAGAAAATTACAAGTTTCTCCTTTAGCATTTTGGGATTAGAATTCAGTAGGTTGATAAAATGTATTGACCTGTCATTAGTTAAGCCAAAATATCCTATGCTAGAAGCAATTCCTTATTAATTTCATTGTTACCAAGTTTTCAGGAGACCTAGAAGTTATTGGTCGATGGTCCCTGAGGCCAATGGGTGGCATAGAAGAAGGAAAAGATTTTCACTAACTGATGGAGTCACAGGTGTTCATAAGATCGTTGACTTAGAGTTGGAAAAAATCTTCAAGATGATATACTAGCACTTCCTCATTTTATAGATGAGGGGCTTGTTCAATGATAAACAGATAGAATATGCCAAAGCTCAAATCTGGTCCCAGCTGCTCTGATTCCAACTTAGAATTGCTGTTTCCTCTACATCAGGAGTTGGGGATGGGGTAGGAATCAGGAGTTCCAATTCCTAGCATAATCTCTCCTAAATTCTTTTGGGAAAACATCATAAATAAATTTTAAAGGAATCATTTCAATTACAATGAGTTTCATTGCCCAAGCATGGCAATTAGTTGAAGTTCTTTCCACAATCTCGATATATCTTCTATAAGCTCCTCTCAAAAATTAATATATATATATATACTTTGATATATCTACACACACATTCAAATACCCTCACACATACACATAGTAGTAGAAAGATCTTTGAATTTGGAAAATAGACCTTTGTAGTGGTCCTAGCTTCTTAATTTTGCTATTAACTTAGTAAAATCACTCCCTTTCTCTGGGTCAAAATTTCTTCATTTATAAATTGAAAGGGTCAAATTATGCTATCAGGGAAAGAACAACCTACTTGGAGTCAGAGCATCTAAATTCAAATCCAAGATTTGCAGCTTACTAGCTCTGTGACCTTAAAAAAGACAATCAACTTCTATGAGTTTCAGCTTCCTTTCTAATTCCTGTGTTTGGTCACTGAAAGAATGGTTTTTATATGCAAAACTGAGAGAAATAGAGGAAAAAAGAAAAAAAGAAAAAAGAAGCCACAAAAGGCAAATAGATATGAAGAAGTGGAAGAAAAGGAAGACAAAGAAGGCTATGAGAAAGGCAGAGGATGTATTGTGATTATATGATTATATGTGAGCTTTACATGAATTAGATGGCTGTAAATTATATACATCTTTATTTGAAGGAAATGTACTCCATGTATGCATGTGATCTGCATTGATGAATTGAATGTGATCTGCATTAATGAACAGACATGGATAGGTCATGATTTGCCCAAATAAAAGGAGCATTGGCATCAATGAGAATGCAGATGCACTGAAATACTGGGAATTGCTACCATGGGAGAGCCATTTTAAACTGAATTGGGGCTCTTAAAAATCTCATAAAATCTTCTGAAAGCTGCCCTCTCTTATTTGTACAACCACATATTCTCATACAAATACAAGTGCAGTGGAAGGATCCTTGAATAAAGAGTCTCTCTAGGTATCAATTTCCTCATCTTTTGAGATTAGGTTATCTTCAATGTTCTTTTCATATCTATTATTCTATAATTCAATTCAATTCAGCAAACATGTTTGAGCCCTTAATATATGCTAGGAACTGAGGAGGATGCAAATATAAATAAAATCAAGTCTGTCCTCTTCTCAAGGAGTCTGAAGTTCCACTGTATTATTACTCAATGTCTTCTTCTAATGCACACACACAAACACACACACACAAGTTGGCACTGGATCCAAAATGGGTTTGGTCAGTATGAAGGCCATACAGATCCCTTAGTTGCTACCAAATTGACTTGTCTTTGAAGAGACTCCCGAAAAGAAGATTACTTAGTAAGTAATTGAGACAAATGTTATGTCTGTGCTGAAATCTTAGGATGAGTGGAAAGAGGCAAGAAAGAATAAGAGAATTCTTTAATATGCAACTTGGCACATTGATTGTCATATGCGTGGTCTGAAAAAGTCCTAGAATGTACATGAAGAATAATAAAAATGTAATGCCAAATCCAAGAAAGCAGAGTTAAGAGAAAGGGGGAAAGGATAGAGAAAAAATATATAAAAATTGACAGAGAGAAGAAAAGAAAAAGGTAAAAGAAGAAAAGAAAAAGAGAGGAAAAGAAAGCCACATAGATATGGAGAAGAAGTGGAAGAAAATGAACAGTGAAGGAAGAAGACTGAGACAAAGACAGAGGAATATGAATTGTGTGAATTGTATGTCTGAATTACTGTGCCTCTTCATATAAAGGAAATATACTCCATGTATGCATATTATGCCATCTTACCTCCATTTCATAAATCTGGTTCTATATTTGGTCACTGAAAAGCTCAAATTCTATGTGCAATCAGATTTAGCTGCTCCCAAAAGACTTTATCAACCAGTGATCACCTCTGACCTTCATTCTCACTTTTATTAAAGTCACTAAATTCATTAGTGTACACATATCAGCTCTCTATACCTCCTGAAGGTGCTATCTGGCATCACCTTCTCAGTTGAGACTTGTCATATGGTACAGATGCAAATCCTCACATACCTTCTGCTCTAAATGAGAGAAGGTATTTGTGATCTCAATTTTGTTTAGACACACTGTAGCTTTACAAATCTCCCTGATCTTTCCCCAGAACTCACAAACACATAGGTATGGCCCAAAGATTCAGAGGGTAATCACAAAAGAAAATAAGATTGATTCTAACACAGGAATTAGAAGTGAGGGCGCTGTCACTGACGCAAGGAACAATAGGACTTACTGAAACACACCTGAATTATTGCATCAGACATGCATATAATCTTTGAGATTTCTATTGTAGAACAAACCTCACCAGGGATATTACAAATTGTAAGACTTCTCAGGGTGTAGGACTAGAGACCTACACAAGAAGAGTCTCTCAGAATAAGACAAACTTCAAAGGGGATCAGAAAAATCATTCTCCAGGCTTAAAAAAAAAAAAAATTAAAGAGGAGAGTCAGAACCATGGATAGCGCCAAACCTACCAGACCACTAGATAAAGAGTGAAACTAAGTCAAATGACTAGGAGCAAGGAGGAGAGGAGAGGACTTCTATGTTTGTCTACACAAATCCAGTTGATTGGTGGCTGCTTTCTTACACTGAAATGGCTGTACTACTTCTTTGTTATTTGATTGAATCAACTTCTTGAAGTGCAGAGAGCAGAGCATCCTAGAGCAAGAAGTCATTAATACTTCTCCTACATCTACTTTTAATCACAAGCAGGTCCAGCCTAATCTGAAAGCATGATTAAGAGGTTCAAAGTCTCAAAAATCTTCCTCTCTGTCCTGTCATAGAACCTGAAATGTACATCATTGGGGTCTTTTCTTCATCACTGAATCTGTGAAGGCTCTGTTAAAATGTATATGGAACCTGGATGGATATGGATATTTTTAGTATTCTATTATCACATCAGTACAGGACTGACAATATGGTAACACAGGAAGAATATTGGATATGAAACTTGATTATCTTGGTTCAAATTTGGCATCTACTTACTTTCAGGCTGTGTGATTTGGGGCAAATGACTTCATTTATTTAAGACTTACCCTACTCATAGGTAAAATGGGGATAATAATTCTCATATTATGTAGTTCAGAGGATTGTTGTGAAGCCCAAGTGAAATGGGATAACAGAAGGGATAGGGCCTGGACCCATCCAGGACCTGGATTTCATAGTTATATTGTTTGTCCTTCATTTTCAAAGAGGATTGTTTGACATCATGGGGTGATGTTTTTGACTTGTGTATGAATTAGATTTAAGTGAGGCAGAATTGCACAAAGTCATCAGCTTCATTCCCTCTTCTAGAATCACAGAAGTTGAATGGCAAGACAAGAATTGGTAAAACTGGTGAAGGAGAAGGATGTAATGGATGACCTTGGCATCTTAGATCATTTAGATGACCAGGACAGGGGGAATTCAGGAATTCCATATCTTCCCAGGGGACCACTTCCTTGCTCATCCAGTCAGACTCAGCCTGGACCTCACATACACACACAAGCTGGACATTTAGAAGGAATAAGTAATGTTTAGATTTGGAAATCAGATTCATAAGGAGTGGGAGTGAGTATACCTGGAAGGAGAATTATTTAAAAGTTACTATTTGCATCAGACACTAACACAAACACATATGCCCACAAATACACATGGAGGGAGGGAGAGATGGAATTTTGTTTTAACACTCAAAGCCCCAGAGGAAGATCCATTCCCTTTCAAGGGATACTGCACCACGAGAAGATAGTAGATATATTACTTAAGTCAGTCAGTCAGTCAATATGCATTTATCCTATGTGCCAGGCACTGTGCTAAACATTGGAAAAACAGATACAAGCAAAAAGAAAAACAATATCTGCCCTCAAGGGGCTTGTATTCTAATGAGGAAAAAGGTGACATATTAAAAGAAACTGAAAAGGGTGGCAAGGAAAGAAAGTTAGGGAGTGGAACTGATGGAGAAGTCCTGAGGAATTCAGCTTAATGGGAATGCAGAACTTAGACTCACTAAGTTTCTTCTTTATGATGTTATCTCCCGGTACAATCAACTATACACATATTTTATGAATCTATTACACATGGTCCTGTCATTTGTTCCTTAAGTACTTTGATATCTCTACATATTTTATCATTTATATGAGTCTAATACTTAGAATCATTGCCATTCCCAAGAGGCTGAGGCATTCTTTCTCTCACCAATGGGTCCTTCTGTCCTAGACTTGAACCCATAGTTCAAACCAGGTTCAGTCCTAAGACAGCCTGGCCTCTAAAGAAAGAGGATTAGACTCCCTTTTCTCACACTTTTCAATTTGTGAAACCCAATACCATCACTCTGTGGATAAATAATTTAAAGTTTAAGTTTTGGCTCTTGCCTATGACATTCCTCCCCTCCAAGAGTAGAAAAGTTGTTGCTCAATCAAATCTGACTCTCTATATGAGGTCAGATTTGAACTCATTAAGATGAGTCTTCCTGATTCTAAACTCTGTGCTCTATCCTCTGTGGCACCCAAGAGCACAAGGAGAAAGATATAGTTCTCAGTATATAATATAAATCAGGTATGGGTTAGATCTTTATTTTATTTACACAAAAAAGAAAGTTTTACTGAATAATCAGAAAAACAAAATTACAACAAGACTCAGTAATATAAGTTATAATCAGTGTTACAATCTACTGGGACTTAACCAGCATGAGAATATAATATAGTTTTCAGAGCACCTAATTAGGCACTTGGCACTTCACTTTAGTTTTGGGCTATCCAAATAACTATTGGTACATGTCTACTGGTAAAATGGGGCAGGCTTCGACCAATTCTCTTGTCAGTGAGCATCTTCTCAAGAGCAATAGTATAGTTGTCACCACTCAACTCCTTCCTAAAAGGATCCAGGACCAAAATTTACAAGCACACCATCAGACCTAGATTCATAGATTCATAAATTTTGAGGTGGATACTTATTCATCTAAAATCAGAGATTAAAAAACAAATAAACAAGAAAAGGTTAATTAAAACTCTTTTACATTAAAATAAGAAGAATTCAGGTGTCTTGGAGCCTTGGGCTTTGGTCTTGGATCTGCTGCTAATGAGTTGTATGAATCTGGTCAGGCAAGTTGCTTACTTTTTCTGGATCTCAGTTTCCTCCTCTATAAAATGAGGGGGTTGGATAAGATGACCTGTAAGATCCCATTCCACTTGACGTTCTATGTTTCTAATCCTTCTGTGTCTACTGCATCTTGGCTTCAGAAGAGAAATAGAGAATGCAGGCAGAAGCCAGTGGTAGAATCTAACATATCAATAGGCTTGGGATCTACTTGGTATTGCAATAGCTTGTGATGCAGCTCAGCAACAGAAAAAAGGACCTGCTGTCCTCTTTCCCTGAGCAATTTGTCCTGTCTGCAAGCACATTTACAGATAACACTGTGATGTAGCCTTTGAAAGGGCAAAGACCAATAGCAAGATTGCTACAGCCTGGAAAAATTGATGCTATTTCTATATCATAAAAAAAAACACTTACTAAGCATCCAGAGCTATCTGAGGAGCAAACGGAAAAGCGACAAGAAGTGAAAATTAGGCCAGATGGTTACAGATGAGTAGGAAGAAACAGCATGATTGCACTGGAACGATATTAGAAAAGTCAGACCAGGAAGGAGATTTAGCCAGCTTCAGAGACAGGAAAAGTAACCATTTTTCTTTCATTCATACAAAAATTCTCGTGTAGTTTTAAACTTTAATAGATTAAACTGCACTAGGACTTTTGGGGCGTTCTGTATTAGGCTCAATGGAAGAGGCAGAGGAAAACCTGACTGCCACACAGACAGGAGTAGGCAGCTAATAAAAAAAGGGAGGGGGGGTTTAAAAAAAAAAGGAATTAAGATATAACAAACATGTCAACTGGTGACTAAAATCTAGTTGAAATGGACATTTGGGAAACCAAAACAGAATAGAGAAGAAATAGATAAGCAGCATCTGAAACAAGGACAATTACATTTAAAGGAGAAGTACCAAACTTATAAACTTAAGGAAGTGGTTTCCTTTGTTCTGGTGGTGCAGTGGAGAGAGTAGTTTCTGGAGTCAGAAAGACACCTTTTTCTGAGTTCAAATCTGGCTTCAGACACTTCCTAGTTATGTGACCTTGGGCAAATCATTTAACCTTATTTGCCTCAATTCCTTACATGTAAATTGAGCTGAAGAAGCAAATGGCAAATTATGCCAGTATCTTTGCCAAGAAAATCCCTAATGGGGTGACAAAGAGTTGGACTTGACTGAAAAATGACTGGTTAGGGCTTGGGTTAGACTTAAGGTTAGTTTGATGTAACTGAATACATTATTTTGGAGGATAAAGCATCCTGAAGTTCAATGATCCATTTGTTACTTAGAAGCTTAGAGTAGTCAAAGGATATGAATTGGCAATTTTAAGATGAAGAAATCAAAGCTTTCAATAATTGTATGAAAAAATGTTCTAAATCCCTCTTAATAAGCGATATGCAAATTAAAACAACTCTGAGGTACCACTTCACACCTATCAGATTGGCGAATATGACAGTAAAGGAAAACGATAAACATTGGAGGGAGTATGGCAAAATTGGGACACTAATGCATCGCTGGTGGTATTGAGAAACGATCCAACCATTCTGGGAGGCAATTTGGAATTATACCCAAAGGGCTATAAAAGAATGCATGCCTTTTGATCCAGTAATACCACTATATAAAAAAGATAAAAAAGGGAAAGGAAAGAAAGAAAGGAAGAAAGGAAGAAAGAAAGAAAGAAAGAAAGAAAGAAAGAAAGAAAGAAAGAAAGAAAGAAAGAAAGAAAGAAAGAAAGAAAGAAAGAAAGAAAGAAA
>NC_058133.1:177809133-177850116 GCF_016433145.1 Gracilinanus agilis
GGAAGGAAGGAAGGAAGGAAGGAAGGAAGGAAAGAAGGAAAGAAGGAAAGAAGGAAAGAAGGAAAGAAGGAAGGAAGGGAAAACATATGATTTTCACTTGTTTATTTGGGTATATATTTAGGGTTTTTGGTTTTATAAGATTATTCACTTACAAAAATGAATAATATGGAAATATGTTTGAGTGCCAATACATGTATAACCCAGTGAAATTTCTTGTCAGCTCTGGGAGGGAGGAGAAAAGAAAGGAGGGAGACAATTTGGATCATATAACTTTGGAAAACTTATGTGGAGATTTGCTATTAAAATTTTTTAAATCCAAATAATTAAATAAAAAGCTTAGAGTAGTCTGAAGCACTGAAAGAATAAGGGATTTGTCTCTGATCACACCTCTAGTATCAAAAGCCAGACTTGAATTCAAGACTTTCTGAATCTATATTCAGAACTCTAATCATCACACAATTCCACATTTCTAAGGGACTGGTGTCTCAGAGGCAGTTTGGTGGCTCAGTGTATAAAAGACTGGGCCTGGAGTTAGGAAGACTTGAATTCAAGATCAGCCTCACAGCTTTGTGACCCTGAGCAAGCCACTTAACCCGTTTGCTTTAATCCACTGGAGAAGAAAATAACACACCACTCCAGTATCTTTGCCAAGAAAATTCTGTGGATAGTATTAGCAAGCTGTGGTCCACACGGTCACAGAGTCAGGCATGAATGCCTAAACAACAACAAAGGAACTGGAACACATCCAGAATTCACAGACTCCCAGGATATTGAAGCATAAAAAGCCATAAAGATAAATATTATCCTCTTATAGAGGTTGAAGCTAAGACCTCAAAAGAAAACAGTAACAAGGTGTGAACAGGTCTTCTGATTGGAGACTATTTTTTTTTAATTCTGGTAATTATAGACAAATTAGTTTAGCATCAATTTCTGAGAAGGTCCTTGAAAAAGATATTAACCAATTAATGTGCAATTCCTCTTAAAGGAACTAGCTTAGTGAACGAATAAAATGGAATGAATGGAAAAGCATTTATTAAACATTAACTATGCAATAAACTGATATAATGTCTTTTATGGCAGAGCCATTGCATTTTCCAATCATAAAGTAAAAGTTATGTTTCTTGATGCAGTAAGAATTTTTACTCTGTTCCACATAATATTCTTATTAACCAGTTAAGAAAACGTGCATTCTCACCATAAAAAAGAGAGACAAAAATGGGATAAAAGGCTGACTAGGCACAAGTAAAGCAGGAATATTCAAAGCAAAATCTATGCTATACAGATATTGTAACATGTATATATGTATCTATAGATAGATAGATTGATAGAAATACATTATCTTTGTGTCACCTAGCACTGTTTCTTGCACATAAGATTTTTTAAAAACCCTTACCTTCTGTTTTAGAATTAATACTAAGTATCAGTTCCAAGGCAGAAGAGGGGTAAGGGCTAGGCAATAGGGGTTAAGTGACTTGCCCAGGGTCACACAGCTAGGAAGTATCTGAAGCCAGATTTGAACCCAGATCTGGCTCTCTACTCATTGAACCACCTAGCTGACCCAAATCTCTTTTTTTAAGATAAATACTCCCATTTCCTTCAACTATCTTTTGTTTATAAGGATTGTGAGACTGCCTTCCTATACATTTGCTTTAGCTTGTTAATAAAATTCCTAAAATATTCTAAAAGAACTAAATAAAATTCTCAAAATGCGATATAACCAAGGGTTAGGGTTCATTACTCACTAGTGAAACAATAATTTTCTTCTATCTAGATTTTCTGTCTCTATAAATGCCATTTAAGATCTTATTAGCCTTTTTGGCATACCATTCTTTGCTTTTGCTTTATATTAAGTTTGCAGTACACTAAGAGGAAAAGGAGATCCTTTTCTTTTTCTTTTTTAAAATAAAATATATTTATGAGTCTTAGACCCTACCCTCATCATAAAATGAATCATCTAGGGGACAGTTTTGTATATGTAAATTATGTCTTTCATGTTTCCATTTTTCAGTTCATCTTTCATGTCTTTCATGTTTCCATTTTTCAGTTCATTCTCTGGGTTTATTCTTCAAGTATTTAATCAGTAGGTCTGTATGATGTTCTCTCAGCTCTATTCATTTCACTCTTCATTATCCTGTGTAGTTCTTTATGAGATTTTTTTAAAACTAACCTGCTCATTGTTTCTTAAAATATAATAGTATTCCATCGCAATTACATACCACAATGTGTTTAATCATTCCCCAGTTGATGGGTATCCCTTCAATTTTCAGTTCTTTACCACCACAAAACAAGCTGCTATAAATATTTCAGAATATATAGGTTCCTTTCCTTTTCCCCTGATCTCCTTGAGATACTGGGTCTAAGGGTATAAATAATATTATAACTCTCTGGGTATAATTCCAAATTGCTCTCCAAAATGGTTGGATCAGTTCACAGCTTCACCAACAATTGTATTAGTGTCCCCATTTTTCCATATCCCTTCCAACATTTGTCATTTTGTCCTTTTGTCATTTTAGCTAATCAGATGAGTGGGTATGAGATGGTTATCAAAATTGTCTGGGTTTGCATTTCTCTAATCAGTAATGATTTAGAGCATTTTTCACATACCTATATGTAGCTTTGATTTCTTTATCTGAAAATTGTCTGTTCACATATTTTGGTCATATATCAATAGGGGGAATGGTGTTTATTTGAAAGACTGTCTATAAAAAATTTTCCCCAATTTTCCACTTTTCTTCTAATGTTGGCAACATTTGTTTTATTTATACAAAAACTTTTCATTTTAATGTACTCAAAATTATCCATTTTATTTCTTATAATGCTCTCCATCTCTTGTTGACTCATAAATGCCTCTCCTATCCATAAATCTTATAGGTAATATGTTCCCTGTTCTTCTAATTTACTTATAATATCTCCTTTTATATCTAGATCATGTGTACATTTTGATCTTATCTTAGTGAATAGTATAAGATCTTGGTCTATAACTAGTTTCTGCCTAATTACTTTCTAGTTGTCCCAACAATTTTTACCAAATAGTGATTTCTTAGCCCCAAAATCTGGATCTATGCTTTAGTCAAATACAAAGCTACTTTAATCTTTTACTATTGTTTGTTGCATGTCTGTCCTATTCCACTGATCTACCTTTCTCTTTCTTAGTAACAGACAGTTTTGATAATTACTGCTTTATAATATAATTTAAAATCTGGCCCTGCTAGACCTTCTTCCTTTATATTTTTTCATTAATTCTTTTGATATTCTTGATGTTTTGTTCTTTCGGGTGAATTTTATTATTTTTTCTAGTGATAAATTCATCATTTTCAATTTTTATGCTCATGATTTTGTTTTCTTCTTTCTTTTTTAAAAATTGTATTAATCAATGATTTTTCTATTTTGTTGGTTTTTTTAATAAAACCAAACTTTTTTAAACCTTTACCTTCCATCTGTGTATTAGTTAAAAGGCAGAAGAATGGGAAGGAGTCAATGAGAGTCAAATGAATTGCTAGGAAGTGTCTGAGACCAAATTTGAACTCAGCATCTCCCATTTCCAGACCTGGCTCTCAATCCACTGAGCTACCTACCTGTTCCCCAACTCAGTTTTATTTATTAATCTTTATCATGTTCTTCCTATTGCTTATCTTTTGACACGAGTTTTCCTCCATCTTATCAGAATTTTTTTATATCCTCCTTGGAATATTTCTTCTATAATAAGAGCCTTTTTTCCTCACTAACAATCCAAAGATTAGAAAGATACTCACCAAACCTTTCACTCTCTCTTTTAATAGTAGACTAGTCTGCGTTTGCTGAAGAGATCATTGATGGCCATTTCAGGAAGAAACACAAACTTAGCATATATCTTGGAGGCTCTTGCAATTGCTCTATCAATGATCATATTTCTTAGATCCATCTTAGCTCCCCTTGGAAAATAACAAATAAAACTTTTTATCTGGGCTCCCATGGAGATTTTTTAAAGACTACCTGATTCTCTGATGTCCTCCTAAGCTGTTAATACCTAATAAATATAAACCATCATTGTTTTGTTGGTATCCACCATGTTCTTTTTCTATTTTTTTTATTAATTTCAAATAAAAGTGCTCCTGGAACAAATTGCTATAACATTATCATACCTCTATATTTAATGTTTTGTGGATTATGGCACAGGTATCAAATGACATCTTTCTGCAATTTAAGGAAAGTACTAGGATGTAATTTCATCTTTTTTTATACTCACTAAAAGCATCTTTGGGACAAGTCCAGTAGTAGACAGGGTGATAAGAATATTAGTCCCCACACAATTTTGATTTCCTCTGTTAGGTCCTATATTTTGAATAATTTTCCTTCCAAAGAGCTTGGAAATTATGAGTATTTGGCATGCTGACATTTATTTAAGATGTCCTTAAATTTTTTTGAATCAATATCAAGTCCAGTCAATTATGAGCAATAGTTCTATGGTAATGGTGTGGTTTCACTTGCTATTTGTTAAATTTCCAAAGATATTTTAAAGTCTACATTATTTTTGAACCAGTGTTTGTCATTTATTAGTTTATGTAAGGTAGAAAGTTTCTGGTGATAATTCTGTTTTAAAAAAAATAATCCCTTCCTTCTGTCTTAGAATCAATACTAAGAATTGGTTCAAAAACAGAAGAGTTGTCAGGGCTAGGCAATTGGGTTCAAGTGACTTGCCCGAGGTCACATAGCTAAGAAATGTTTGAAGTCATATTTGTACCCAGGACTTCCCATCTCCAGGCCTGGCTCTCTATCCACTGAGTCGCCTTGCTGTCCCTCTGGTGATAATTCTATCTACCAATTCGCTAGTTTATGTTTGCTAAGTAATCAATATTTATAGCCTACAGTGAATTATTGCACAATTTCTAACATTTCCTTCTATAATCTGCATTTATCGATAAGTCTAAGTTCTTAAAGAATAACACACCTGTAATTTCTAATTACAGTGCCCTGGTCCTGAATCATTATCATATCATAAACTTTTCCCTTTTCTATAAAGAAATTGCATGGCTGCCATTGTTTTGATCTGTGACACATTGTTGGTTAAGTTCTATATGGCACAATAGATAGAGTCTGGATCTTGGAGTTTAAAAGACCTGAGTTCAAATCTTGCCTCTAATGCTTATTATCTCTGTGACTCTGGACAGGTTACATAATCTTTTTCAGTCTCAGTTTCTTCCTACATAAAAAATGGTGACCATAATAGCACTTACTTCACAAGATTGTTACAATAGCCAAATTACATATGTAAAATGCTTTGCAAACTTTTAAAGTACTAAATAAATTCTATCACCAACATCACCCTCATCATTCATAGATTTTTATGCAGAAGTAAATCACTTTCTAGTTCACATTCAGCAAACCCAGTGGCATATACTCTATTGCTCAATGAAATGATGTTTTCTTATTTCAAAAGTATTTTGTAAGATTTTAACATGTTTATCACATGCTCTGAGAACATTTAGTAAATTTCTCCCCTTTTTAATTGAAAAGAAAGAGTTAATCTTTTCTTAGATATTTTAGGATGATGGGCTTTATATTTTGTTAATATTGTATGCCCTTTGGTCAGGCTACTTTCCAAATCTGTTATGGTCCATTTTATAGTTCCAAAAATCAGATAAATTTAATAATTATAAACTTGATCATAAGTTGCTCTTTCCAGAGCTAGGATATTTTGCTCTTCTCTTTTACTCATTGGCCAGCATGTTGTTTTCTTTTAGGAGAAAGGAATAAATGTGTGTGTGTTGCCCATGTAGATTATGTGTACCACATGGGTCTGTCTAGATTAGCTCACAGGGAAGCAATAGATACTTCTAGAAATTCCTTCATCCACCCTTCTCCAAGGGAGATTTAATTCCTGTCAGGGGACAAGGAAGAGGTTGGGACCAGCCCTTTGCTTTCCTCAGAGAAAGAGTACTGGTCTAGAATTTTAATTGTACTAAGACTAACATTGCACTGATGTTAATTGCTTTTAATGTGTTTTTCCTGAATTTTGATTTCAAGATACTAGGAAGTTTTGCTATACACTTTCAACTATTGATTCAGTTTTACCTCCAGATTCAAACCAAAGCCTTTATCTCTATATTTACTTGGCCCACATTAAGAATTGTATACTTACCAAGCCCAAATGACATTTCGATATTATTAAAGAAAAAGTTCTTGGTGTATAGAAGTTGTTTAATATATTTTTGATGGAGCTCTATTACTTGATATTACCCATGTATATCAAGTGGTTAATAAGATGCTTTGAAATAGCTTCCTCTTTTCCATAGAAACCATATTTAGTTGTATTTAGGAAAAACCACAATGGATTTAAGACAGAGCAGAATCACAAAGGACACAGAAGCCATGTCCCTGAGAGATTCCACATTTCATATCAATTCTTCTCAATATTGTTTTGGTAGCATTTTGAAAAGAGAAACCAGTTTTCCACGTAGACTTCAAATATTCATGTCGTCACTATACTTGGGTCTGCTTTACATATTTTCAGGATATGAATAAGCCATGAGTACAGAGCTGAGTCATGGCTTTGCCCAAATCAATAAAGATGGTATAAATATCTTGGTGCTTTTAGGCAACTATTCAATAATTACCAAATCAGTGATAAGTTGCTCTTTCCAGAGCTGGGACTTTGGGTCCAATCTTTTACTTCCCAGTCAACATATTATTTTTTGTAGACATAAAGGGTGACTGTATATATTGTTCATGGAGGTATTGGTCTATCTAGATGTGGCTGACATGAATAGATATCACTAAGGTCTCCTCCATCTACCTTTCTTTAAGCGAGACTTTCATTCCTGCTAGAAAGGCCAACAGGTTAGAACCAGAGGCTGGTCCTCTTTTCTCCTAAGAGAAAATGTAATGGACTAGAATTATATTCGTCGGCCCTCTAAATATTGTTATCTTACAAGAAATGTTTTGGTTCAAACCGAGCTCTTGATCATGATCCCTCAACAGGGAAGGAGCAGCCCAAGATATGTATCCAAGACTTGACTCCCTTCCTAGCAAAGGCAAGTTCCACAATGAACATATATAGCAAATAGCAAATAAATCCATTTATCCAAACCAATAGCACAGAGAAGTCAGAGAACATACAAATGAGAATTTAAACCAGTCAATACACAAAATAAATAAGAACAAGATATCTAAAGAGTATTTAGTAATAAATTGCCACCAGTAAGGAGAGCCCCATGCAAATGAGTATTGAGTCATAAATTATGTAGGTATTTGTGGATGTTTTCAAAATGCAAATGGTCATTGCTTTGTATAAATTACATAAACACACAATTGGGCTATATTTGGAGATATCTCTGGTGTTTCCATCTGTTGGTAGATATTTGATGCCTTCTGTTCAGAAAGGTGAGTGTAGGCTCAAATCTAAGAGGAAATGGTAATATGATTTGTTAGAAATTTGTGAGCCATGGGGAAATATTGCAGTGAACAGTTACAGATTTTACCTGATCCTAATGCTTTCTTGTTTTGCAGGGAAGCTAGAGCTCTGGTCATCTCCATTGACATAATCATTCTGTTTTTCATTATGTTAATGGCATGCATGCTTTCTATTTCACATTTGATCCAACTTGCATTTTTGTGGGATTGGACTTCTTGGGACCATAGACATGACTAGAAATTTTCCATAGCCTCCTTCTTTGGTATTTTTTCATTTCCTTTGATTTCCTTTCTTCTCAAGGCTCTGTAGTAATTTTTGAGTAATACTGAATTTTTCATTTTCCTCTTTTCCAGGGCTGTGACTGATATCACCTTAATTTTTTCTTTTGTTTTCAATTGCTGATTAAGGGAATCCTAGATTTTAATATACTCCTGTTTTCCCAATTCCATGCCACATATTTCTTTTTTGTTGTTATTACTTTTGTTTTGTTGTTGGAAGATGTGGAATTCGGGTTTTCTACTTCACTTTCCATCCATCCATAATTAATATAATCTACCAATTCCTTTTTTTTCTTTCCTTTTTTTAAAAAATAACTCCTCTGTGAACTGATCCAACCATTCTGGCTGGCAATTTGGAACTATGCTCAAAGGGCTATAAAAGAATGCTTGCCCTTTGATCCAGCCATACCATTGCTGGGTGTGTACCCCAAAGAGATCATAGATAAACAGACTTGTACGAAAATATTTATAGCTGTGCTTTTTGTGGTGGCAAAAAACTGGACAAGGAGGGTATGTCCTTCAATTGGGGAATGGCTGAACAAACTGTGGTATATGCTGGTGATGGAATACTATTGTGCTCAAAGGAATAATAAACTGGAGGAGTTCCATGTGAACTGGAAAAACCTCCAGGAATTGATGCAGAGTGAAAGGAGCAGAGCCAGAAGAACATTGTACACAGAGACTGATATACTATGGTAAAATCGAATGTAATGGACTTCTGTACCAGCAGCAATGCAATGATCCAAGACAGCTCTGAGGGATTTATGGTAAAGATGTTACCCACATTCAGAGGAAGAACTACAGGAGAGGAAACATAGAAGATAAACAACTGCTTGAACACATGGGCTGAGGCAGACATGATTGGGGATGTGGACTCGAAACGACCACACCAATGCAACTAACAACAATATGGAAATAGGCCCGGAACAAGGACACAAGTTACAACCAGTGGAAATGTGCGTCGGCCATGGGTGGGGGGAGAGCGGGGGGGTGAAGGGGAAAGTAGAGGCATAAAGTATGTAAACAGGTTAAAAATGAATATTAATAAATGTTTAATAATAATAAAAATAACTCCTCCTTGCTGTCTTAGAACAGATACTAAATATACTTATATATTAAGACAGAAAAGTGGTAAGGGCTACGCAGTTTGGGCTAAGCAACTTGCCCAGGTTCACACAGCTAGGAAATGTCTGAGGCCAGATTTGAACCTGGGACCTCCCTTGTTTAGACTCTATTCACTGTGCTACCTAACTGCCTGCCCCCTTTAGTGCCTTTCTACAGCTATTCTAAATAGCTTTCTGGGAGTTTCTTTTGTCATAGTCAAATCCTATAAGTCTAAGAGCATTTATTAAGCATTTTCTATGTGCCAAGCACTGTAATAAGTGCTGGAAATACAAAAATAAGCAGAAAAACAGTTCCTGAACTCAAGGAGCTTACTTTCTAATTGGAAAAGACAAAAGACATGAAACCTGAAAGAGGAGAGGATAATATTCTTGGGGTTATCTTTCCTTTTATGGTTATTACCATGGAAATGGCCAGGACATATACTGTTATATGTAGTTCCTATTTGTTTTTACATTTTCTATCAAATATCATGGGAGAATTTGTTAATGATAATTTTAACAAATACCAGTTTTTAATATCTCTTTTTTGGGCTGTAGTTGGTCTGCTAGTTGCATTCATGCTATTAAACTGAAAAAAAGGCTCTTTAAAAATTTCCCATCAAAGGGTGACTATCTCCTCTTCAAAATCATTTGAGGCATTGGTACTATTGATGTCTTCCACTTCATTATTAGGTAGGATTTCTGTAATTTGTAATAAATGAAGATCACCAGTTAATTTGGATTCTTCAACTTTTTCTTCTTTGGCTTTCCTCATTTCCTTAATTTCAGTTTTTATCTCATCTAATTTGAGTTTTCAGGTGAACTTGGTTCTTATGATTCCCTTGCATTTGACCGTAATATATTATTGTGTCATCTGGAGCTGAAGGTATCATTGACCAAACACTATGTGTGAAGATCTTGCCTATATGGATAAGATTTTTTCCTAACTTTGCTATAATACGGTATTGAGACATAATGAAATCATTCATACCTTTAGTCCATTTCATAACTACTAAAGCTTTGCCTGTTGTAGCAGTCAGTGCCAGTTGCACTGTAGCTTTTTTAGCAATAGGAGTATTGCTTTTTATGATTCATTCTAGTGTGTCTTGCCTTTTTGTGGTGCTGAATCATGGAGTATCATTTAGTTTGCCATCCTTTGGGTCAAGCTAATAACCATAATAATAATAACTATTAATTAATAAATTAATTAAATAATAAATATTAATAATAACTGCAGCCCTAAGCCACTCCATCTATTTTTTTCCTGCCTCTTTGAAGTAGGCACATCACACTGACCAAGATGTTAATCCAATCAGTGAAATCACTAGACCACTGCTAGACCTTCATAAGTATACTAGTGGTTATACAATGTCCCTCTGTACATCACCCTAGCTGGCATTCCTGTACTTTGCTATCATTCACTCTCCCTTCTCTATGGCATGTTTGGGTTTAGATTTTGAGAAAGTTATTATTATTACTATCATCATTATCATCATTTTTATTATCCTTATCATTTCTACTCACCTCCTGGGATTGCAAGCAATGAGCATTTAATACTTAGTAGTATGACCATCTTTTTCCCACTGTCTCCTTCCTGGGAACTGTAAGCACTTCCCCTAACCCTAAATGAACCCTCTTCTTTAAATAAATGCTTTAAGTGCCTATTCAAGGGAATAGAGGGCAGAAAAGGTGAGGTTGGAAACTGACCAGTTTAATAGAAACATGTTATTTTTTTAATTGGAAAATAAAGGACATTTAAAATAAAAAGAAACATAAAATCACTGCATCCCAGAGATAATCTTGTCCAAGTCATATATATGTGAAAGGATTTCCCTGATAAAAAGTCATTCAGTTTTTGTTAGAAGAACTCGTTATGATAAAGAACTCACTGACTCCTAAGCATTTTTTTTGTTTTGTTTTTTTTTTTACATTTTTAAACCCTTAACTTCTGTGTATTGGCTCCTAGATGGAAGAGTGGTAAGGGTAGGCAATGGGGGTCAAGTGACTTGCCCAGGGTCACACAGCTGGGAAGTGTCTGAGGCCGGATTTGAACCCAGGATCCTAAGCATTTTTGATAGCCCTTATTGATGGAAAACTATTCTTTAGGTAGCAGATGTGCCCAGGTTTGGTCTAAGAGAAGCTCCTCTCCCTCTTGGGATTCCCAGATCAGATATGAAGATCTAAAGTCTTCATCACTCCACTGAGGAGCAACCTTTATTCTCATACTAACCTAAGTCCATGCATTGTTAAATTTTAAAAAAAATCTGAGCTATGCTGTTTGGCTTGGCCCTTTCAAGGGCTTGTAGCCTGAGAAGAACTGTAGCTGGAAAGAAAAGCAGTCGAACAAAGAGAAACGAGAGATATATAGATTTGTCCCTTTATAGAAAGGCCTTCGGAATTGCATGACTCCTTCAGGAAACCAGAAAGACTTCCCCCAGCACCACCACCAACCCTAGCCAACCACATGGCTCTCGGAATGGCAGGGAAAGGAGGCACCTGAAGAGTGATCAGGATATCCTGGATCAGACTAGGAACTTTGGGAAGAACTGACAACTGTAAAGCAAAAGCTGCAGAGTGACCAAGAAGTTACTAAAACAAGAAGAACTTGGTTCAAATAAGGAGCTGTGGAAGCAAAAGCCAAGAAGAAGTCATGATAAAAAAGGAACAAATTTGGACCTGATCCTTACTGGTACTGAGAATTATGAAGAATTTACAAGTCTGGCACAAGAGAATTTACTCTTTAAAGATTCAAAGTTCTTTCCCTTGATTTGGAAATGGGGTTTCCACTAACAGCAGTATTATAAGTCTAGAGGATTGTACAAGTGCCTTGGAAGCAGAGGCTCACCACAGGATGAGAGAGAGTCACAGAACCATTCATTTAGAACTAGAAGGTAACTTAGAGATTCCAACCCTATCATTTAGCAGATGAGGAAACTGAGGCCTGAAATTGAATTAATTACCCCAAATCATTCAAGTAATAACAGGAACTGGATATGAACTTAGGCTCTTAAGACTTCAGTGCTCTATCTACTCCAACATGATATGCCAGAAACCTAAAGTGTCATAGTTCCTGGCACATCATAAGTGCTTAATAACTGTTTTATCTATGTATTTATGGAATGTAAGTTACCTTTTCTTCCTTCCTCTTTTTTCTTTCTCTTTCTCCTCCTCCTCCTCATTTATTTTATAGTATTTTTATTTTTGAAAATCTAGCCAAGTCTAATATTCCCTGGGGAAATCCTGGGTGGGGTCCTGAGCCATAGAATACTATCATTGTTGAAAATATTCAGAAATTGAATTGATCCAAATAAATCCAGGACCTTGGTAATGACTCATGTGGGTCAGCTGAATTTACCTTGAACTAAATTCTGCATCTCTGAAACATCTACCCATTGCTCCTAATTCTTCCTCTGAGTCCAAAGAGAAATCTAATCCTCTTTCATATAATTACCCCTCAAATGCTTAAAGACAGTTATCTTATTCCCCCCCTGATGCAACCTAGGTTTTCTCTTTTCTAGGATAAACATTCACTGCTCCTTCAACAAATCCTTATATGGAATGGTTTGAAATCCCCTAATAATCCTGGTTCCGTTGGATGTGCTGCAGATTGTCAATATCCTGCCTAAAATGTGATATCAAGAACTAAACATAATACTCCAGATGTGGTTCACCAAGTTAAGAGTACAATGAAACTATATAATCCTTCTCATTCTGGATATTTTGCTTCAACTAAAGCATCTTGACATTGTTTTTACCTTTTTTTGGCTGCCACATCACGTTGCTACTCTTGCAATCTAATAACACCTCCAAGCCTTTTTCAGTGTTTTCCTTCTGTTGATTCTCTCCGTTTTATCCTGTCTTTGGCTTGTTTGTCCATGGCTGCTTGCATTTTGTCTCTCCCATTAGACCGTGAGTACTTTGAGAGCAAGATTTGTCTTTGGCTCTTCTTTTTTACCTCAGTGCTTAATATAGTGCCTCGCCCATTGAATGTGCCTACTAAGTGTTTTCTGACTGACTGAACTTCTGTTTAGCCATTTCTCCCCCATTTTATGGCTGCGTGATTGATTTTTTTAAGCCCTTACTTTCTGTCTTAGAATCAATACTAAGGGTTGATTCTAAGGCAGGAGAGTGGTAAGGGCTAGGCAATTGGGTCTGCCCAGGGTCACACAGCTAGGAAGTATCTGAGGCCAGATTTTAACCCAGGACCTCCTGTCCCTAGAGCCTGTGGTTGATTTTTTTTGTCTATTTTGTTCTCTTACATTTAAGTTCTATGTGACCCAACAGTGCAATGTGGCTGTCAAATAAGCTATTTATGCTATAGAGAGAGAGAATACAAGGTTCAGAATGAAGGAAGTGGTATTTCCAATGTACTCAACCCTAGAAATAACACTTCAGATGTGTTGTGTTAAGTTCTGGAAGCCACAATTTAGGAGAGTATCAGAAAAAGGACAACCAGAATAACGAAGAACCTCAAGACCATGCCCTCTAAAGACTGACTGAGGGGCAGCTAGGTAGCACAGTGAATAGAGAACCAGGTCTGGTGTAGTGAGGACCTGGGTTCAAATCTGGCCTCAGACACTTCCCAGCTGTGCGATCTGGGCAAGTCACTTACCTCCCATTGCCTAGCCCTCAGAGCTCTTCTGCCCTGGAACCAATACACAGTAGTGATTCTAAAATGGAAGATAAGGATATTTTTAAAAATTAAGATTCAGGGGCAGCTGGGTAGCTCAGTGGAGTGAGAGTCAGGCCTAGAGACAGGAGGTCCTAGGTTCAAACCCGGCCTCAGCCACTTTCCAGCTGTGTGACCCTGGGCAAGTCACTTGACCCCCATTGCCCACCCTTACCAATCTTCCACCTATGAGACAATACACCGAAGTACAAGGGTTTAAAAAAAAATTAAGATTGATTTAAAATACTGGGATTATGTATCCCAAATAATAGAAGCGTTAGGGAAGCATGATGGTTGTCTTCAAATATTGAAGGGTTAGGGTTGCCATTCTGGGAAGTACTGAAGGATTGCCATTTAGGATAAGAGCATAATGTTTGTTGTTCTTGGCCCCAGAGAACCTTGAGCAATGAATGAAAATTGTAGAGAAACATATTCCTATTCAATGTAACAATTAACAATTAGAGCTGTCCAAAAGTGGCATAGGCTGACTTGAAAGGTTAGGGACTTCCCTCTAATTAGAGTTCTGCAAACAAAGGTTGCAGAACTACTTGTAGAGGGGATTCTCAAACAAATATTGGTTAGCCCAGACGACTGCTGAAGTCAATCCAACTCCATTATTCTATAATTATAGATTGTGAAAGTGTCACCATATTAGAAATGGTGCATCATTTTAGTTTGTGGCAATCTTTCTGGAGCGCAATTGCTTTATCTGATGTGCTAACTATCCTTCCCAAAGTAATTTCATCTGTAAACATGTCATATATGTTTTCATTTGAATCCAGCTAAAAACATTGGACAGAACAATTCCAAAGACATATCCCTGTGAGAGTCCACCTCCTGCCTGGTTGAAATTGATCCACTAATCATCATTCTTCAGATTTGATCATCCAAACAATTTTTTAAAATTGTTTGAGCTACCTAGCTACACCCCCACCCAACCAACTAATTTTTAATTTATCTACCTATCTTGTTATCCAGCACAAATCTCTTCATCTTTTAGAGAGAAGCCTATCATAAAAGACTTTGTTGGAGCAGCTAGGTGGCTCAGTGGATTGAGAGTCAGGCCCAGAGATTGGCGGTCCTGGGTTCAAATTTGCCCTCAGATACTTCCTAGCTATGTGACCCTGGGCAAGTCACTTGACCCCCATTGCCTAGCCCTTACCACTCTTCTGCCTTAGAACCAATACCCAGTATCGATTCTAAGACAGAAGGTAAGGGTTTTTAAAATAAAAAATAAAAATAAAAGACTTGTTAAATGACTTGCCAAAATCTAGGGAAGCTATATCAATGAAATTCATTCCTTTTATAACCTTGAAAAAAGTCAGGTCAGTTTGGCATGACTGTTCCTCATGAATCTCTGCTGACTCAAGTTATAACAACTTGCTTTTCTTTAAAAGTTACAAATCTTCCCTTTCCTTAACAATTGATAAAATTTTGTCTAGAATCAAAATTAGGTTCATCAGTCCATATTTGAAGAATCCACCTCTTAAAAATTCTAGAACACAATGAGCCAGTTCTAGTCCTGGGGCACCTATATATGTTATCCTCCTTCACAGTAGTAGAGTCACAGCTGAATAAGAGAGTAAAATGGCCAGCCAGTTGTTTAGCCTGGACTCTTTAGGAGAAGATGCTACCTAAGATAAAATAGTATTTATTAACACTCTATACTTATCCCTCCGTGTTGTATTCCTAACTCTTCCATGCCAACCTTCATCCAGTTCTGGATTTGTTCTTCCACATTTTATGGCTTTCACGGATTCTTTGCCCAAATACCAGCACATCTCCCATTCCCTTATCCTATTATGGGTCAGGGCTCCACCAAAGGACAGTAGCCTAGCAATTACCTATTCTGGTTATTTTAGTACCATAGGATGTAGGTAATCCAGATCAGGTGACTTTAGCTCATTGAAAACAAGAAGATGTTCTCTTGAATCATTTTCCTTTTTCTTGGGTTTTGATCATTCGCTAACATTTTGTAATGGATGTTTGGTGCATGCCCAGACTGTCCCAGATGGAGGTACCCATGTGAAAGATAACAAGGACCTGCTTCTAAAGAGGACATCTGTGGACATCCTCCATCAGCCTGCCAAGTGGTAGAAGGCATCTTCTTTACATTGGCTGCATTACCAGAATTGTCTGCTTCTTTAAAACCAACAAAGTAATAGTCTCTCTCTTTTTCTGACAGAAGTAAACAACTCTGGCAGTGTCAAAGGATGAACAATTCATTCACTCAAGGAAGGGATACAAAGCAATCAGCTGAGGAAGAGAGAGCCTGAGGGCTGCCTCACTTTCCCCTTAGGCCCTGTGGCCCCAAGAAACAGGCTTAGAATTTTTATCTTATTCCATTTGTTTGTTTTTTTGTTTTCAGTTCTAAGGGCAGACAAGTAAGAAGAAAAGAACAAGCATTTATATAGTGTCTACTATGTGCCAGGTACCATGCTAAACAATTTTCACAACTATCATTTCCTTTTTAAGCTTCATGACAACTCTAGGAAATAAGTGCTATTGCTATGCCCATTTTACATATGAGGAACTGAAACAAACAAAGGTTGAAGGGCTTGCCCAGGGTCAGGCAGCTAAAAGGTATCTGGGGCCAGACATCAGCTTAGGTTTTCTTATGCTCTATATACTGTGCTACCTAGCAGCCTAGTGGAGTCACAATCTGGGAGCTCAAGCAATTGATCTTTGAAGTCAAATATTCTGGGTCAGATATTGCAACCAGTCTATCCAGAAGCCTTGAAAAGCTCTTCTCTTTGTTGTACCCAAATTTTAACATCTTGCCCAGATTTGGTCATGGCCGGAGAGATCACACTGACAATGCAATATGCAAGAAGAGGCTCATTTATTGGCTAGTATGGCGCTAGGATCAGTAGGCAGAGAGGTTTTGCCTGCCTGACCCCTTGGATATGTTAGCCAAGGATTTTTATAAGGTTTCTGAACAAAGGGGTATGGGAATAGACATCATCAAGGGGGAAGTTAGGATATGGCAAACATTTATTGAGGGGGTTTCAGGGTCAGGGGTAAGTAAGCATCTGGCAAACATTCATCAAAGGGGAGATAAGGAAGACAGGTACGTGCTGGGAAACATTTTTTGGGGCTGGAGGTTAATTTTAGGCCCATCATCTTCTCCCAATATTGTCTCGTGCCTATTTGGAACTCAGTGGGGCTAATATTATGTGAGATCTGAAATAAACTATAAACCTAATTCCCCGTCCATCTCAGAGACCAAAACAGTATAGGAGGGATGATATCCCCAGGTGCTGGGGTGAAATGTTCTTGCTATACCTTCGAAGCAAATGTTCCTTTGTAAAAGTCAATTTGACTGTCAATTGATTAAATGGAACTGGGGACGCTTGGACACCTAAAATTGGGGGAATGTAGTGGAGGTTTAAGTCAAAGGCAGAGGCAAAAGAGCCATTCCCAATTCCCTAAGGGTACCAGAATATTCTTGAGAAGGGATGACATTTAATATATCTGGCCTTCAGGCACTGTTCTATATTTTTGTTCTCTGTTTCCCAATTATAAAATTATTAGCTTTAGCATTGCAGACATCTTTTTTACAGTCCATCCTTTTCATTTTCTTCCTTTTCTTAACCTTGGTTCCAATTTCTGGTCATATTTTTAAAATTTAGTTATTTGATAAGCTTGATTTACAAACACAGTCTCTTTAAACAATTCCCATTTTTATTTCTCATGGAAATAATTTGTGTTTGTGTCAATAGAATTTCATTCTTGAGACCTTCCCATTCCTCTGGGTCCCATTTTCTTTGCAGAATATTAAACCACGGAATTCTGCCCCCACCCCCGACCCCAGTTCTTCTTCCTCCCTATCTACTAAGAACTGGGGCCTAGAAGGGAGTTCCCCCAAGAGTACCAACTACCCAGTAAGGCACTGAATTTCTGTCCAGAATTTCTTCTTCCTAGTGAGGAAACAAGGAAGGAATAAGAAGAGAAAAACTTACTTAAGACCAGAGAAATTAGACTCTAGAACCAGGAGAGAAATGTTCCAGAGTAACATTGATCTCTGTATATGTATGCATGCATGTGTATAGTATATATGGTTTTTGTGTGTGAGACAGAGAGAGGGAAAAAGAGAGAGAGAGAAAGAAATTTCATAAGACGGCTATCTGTATATGTGATAAGCATGTAGTGAGACAAAATGCTATCTGAGAAAAACAGAGAACTCTGTGCTTTTGTATGAAAAAAAGCCATTTGAGTGAGGGTAAAGTGTGTGTAAGAGACAAAGAAGTAGAGAACTCTTTGTGTCTATATGTATATATGTAAGAGTGAGAGAATCAAAGAAACAGAGAGAGAGAGAGAGAGAGAGAGAGAGGGGGGAAGGGGGGAAGAGAGAGAGAGATGAGAGATGAGAGAGGTCATTAGTGCTACTTATGGAAGACAGAAAAAGTCAGTTTTCCATATATTCATATGGGATTCAGGGTCTAATTAAGACTATGTAACATCTAGCATGCAGAGGTCAACCTCTAACCATCACTGGTCTTGATTCATAGCTACTATCACCATAGTTAGCTGAGGTGAGGCAAAAGCTAACAAATATGGAGGACCATAGTTTCTTACCTGGCCCATTTATATCTTCTCCTTCATAAACCACACAAACAATGCAAGGAATCCGTCGTGTAAATGCAAGTTCACAGGCAGAAGCCAGCAGATTGAGTGACAAATATATAGGAAGAAATAGACAAAAACATTCTCCTTGGAAAAGTAAAGGGCTGAGGGAGTAGCAATCACAGAGGCTTGATAAAACACTTCCATCAGAACATAAATAAACTAATATTTGTAAAGTGCTTAGCACAGTGCCTGGTATATAGTAGACTCTATACAAACAATTATTCCCTTCCCCTTTCCTATATAACCTGAGAGATAAACTCACTTTCCACTGGGAATTCAATGGCTATTCATGTGTTGAATGTAGTAATAAAAAAATGTAGCCTTGAACCTACAGAAGTCAAAATCTTTTGAAATACCTTGAAGAAAAGGAGGCAGGGCTAAGGAACAAAGTCAACCTGGGCCTTGAGAACAATAGCAATGACCTCATCATCAATACCTTAGGAATTTGTGATACCTGGACTCATAGGAACCTATTTACAGGTAGTAGTGATTGAGGATAACTGGTAACTGAATATGTGGGCTGAAATGCTATCTTGGACATTGAACCTCAAGTTGTCTTCATATTTCAACTGTTTTATCAGAGACACTCAGGGAAAGCACCTTTATGCTATTTGAAAGGGCTAGAACTTGAAAGACAAAGTGATAAGGACTTCTCAAATAGAGGCAGCTAGATGGCAGAATGGATAGAGCACAAGGCCTGGAGTCAAGAGGACCTGGGTTCAAATCTGGCCTCAGACACTTCCTAGCTGGGTGACCCTGGGCAAGTCACTTAACCCCAATTGCCTAATTCTTACCAGTCTTCTGCCTTGGAACCAGTATAGTTTAAGGTAGAAGGTAAATGTTTAAAAAATAAAAAACTACCCAAATCTGAGACATATTAAGATATGCCTAAAGTTACTCCCAAAGAAGTTGCTGGCATCTGGTAAATGTAGATCTGGTAAAACTAAATCTGGTAAATCTAGATTGAGAGCCAGGCCTAGAGATGAGAGGTCTTGGGTTCAAATCTGGCCTCATACACTTCCTTGCTATGTGACCCTGGGCAAGTCACTTAACCCCCATTGCCTAGCCCTTACTGCCCTTCTGCCTTGGAACCAATACACAGTATGGATTCCAAGATGGAAGGTAAGGGTTAAAAAAAAAAAACTAGGTCTGCCAACTCTTAATGATGAAAACCAATTCCAGCCTGTTCAAAATTCTAGCAGGATGTTGTAAGATATGAGCTAGGACCCAAGACCTGAACACTTTGAACATTAATGAAGACTATCCAGAGTCCTACTGGAAAATAGAGGCAAGAGGCAGCAGCGTACATATCATGAGAGCACTTTCTTTCAAAGGAGTGGGTCCTGAAGTATTTGATGATGCCTCCAAATCTAAAGAAATGGTGGCTCAGGTAAGACAAAAGGACACACACAATCTTACTGCATGGGTGGGTGTCTTGTTAAGGGGATTTGTCTCATTAAGAGACCGTGTTCAGATTTGCTCCTACACAAGGACACTCTGGCACCACAGTTTTCAGTAAGAATTATTTATTAATTATAAAATGGGCAGTGAAATATTTGATTTACAGCAACAATAAAATATACAACCAAGAGGTACAAAAGTGAAAGCAATAAGAGCGTATCTAAGCCAAGAATACATCACCAAATCGGGGGAGACACCAACTCCTGGGTTCACAAGGCTGGGGGTCCCGGTACAGCCACCCAGAGTCCCGACTGGGAAGGTCCCGGGCAGAGCGTCCTCTCCATGGGTGAGACACCAGAGGGCTCAGGGCTTCGTAAGGACCTTTATGGGGGGGTCGTAGACAAAAGTGTCTTTTGACCAGTAAGCCTGCATAACCTGCCTATTCTTGGCAAGGAGTGGGGCATGTGGGATTAAAGCCAAAGATGTTGGACTAAACAATTTTGGGTCCAAGAATCTTCCCAAGAGAGGGGGCCAACCCTCCTCCCTGAAAGATCCATGGGACCGTTTACAGATTTTCAGAAGTGGTGAGTTCCCAGAAACTGTCAGCATACAAAGAGTCAGACACCCACCTGGGGTCTGGCCAGGGTCCCACGAGATATCCTCCTTCATGCCCGTCCTTGAACCAATACCATGTGGTCATATCTAGGTCCAGAGCTAGGCCTATGCCTGGATAAGCTTTCCAAATTCATATATGAATCTTTCAGTGGGAAGTAAGATATGCCCAAGGAGCCACTCATAGAATTCATCTGACTGAGTTCCAACAATTTCAGAAAGAATCTAAGACTCCTTTATCTGTCATGGAAGACCTCAGAAGTCATGTCCAATACAATCAGTCAATAGAAACATCACAGAACCTGACAGTCCAAATGCATCACCTATAGGAGTGGTTCTAAAAAATGGAAAGAGGGGGCAGCTGGGTAGCTCAGGCCTGAGCCAGGCCTAGAAGACGGGAGGTCCTAGGTTCAAATCCGGCCTCAGACACTTCCCAGCTGTGTGACCCTGGGCAAGTCACTTGACTGCCATTGCCTACCCTTACCACTCTTCTGCCTTGGAGCCAATACACGGAAGTTAAGGGTTTAAAAAAAAATAAAAATAAAGAATGGAAAAATAAATATATTTAAACTAGTGGACTTTGAACAAAAGGAATAAAGTGGGCCAATATACCATGCCATGGGTTCAAGATACCCTGGAGTAACTTAGATAGACAGGCAGTGGGTCTCAGCCATGGATTCAGAGAGTAGAAAATAAAATATCCCTATGACTGGGGAAGATGAAGAGAAGACAGCTTTCCACATGGCCCAGATGGATTTTTCCCAGTTTGAACTTATGTCCAGATTTTCTTAGAGACGTCTGCCACTTTTCAATATCTGATTTTAAAAAAGAATCAGTTGTGAACTGTCTGGAAGTGTTAGCATACCCAGAGATGGCCTCGTTCAAAACATGTAAGACCCTGAAGAGAAATTGCTCAGAGTGTTGGATCAGTGAAGGAAAACTGGCCTGAAGTAGCTTCCCATTGATAAATGCCACTTTTGCAATTTATGCTATGTAAGGGATGTGTGTGTGTTGCCCATACGTTTATATGTGTGTGTTCACAGAGAACTGTCAAAATATAGCTAGCATCCATTTTTAGGGAATCTCACTTGCCCCTCTCCAAAGAGAGACTTTCATTCCTGCCTGAATGAAAACAAAAAGTTAGAGACATGATGTTGGCCCACTCTGCTCTTCTCAGAGAGGAGACATTGGACTAGAATTATGACTATCTGTCTACCCCTAAATATTGCTAGCCTACAGGAAATAATTTTTAAGTTCAAAACACTTTTTTGATTGCTATCCTTTAATGGCAAAGAAGTATCTCAAACTCTATCCGAAGGCTTGATTCCTTTCCCACTGACTACTAGTTACAGGAACACTATCACAAGCACTGAAGAGTAAATTAATTAAATTATTTAATTCAAGTCAGTAGTAAACAGAAATCAGAGAATATATACATATTAAAATATGCCAGACAATACACAGAGTGAATGAGCTCTCCCACTAGGACCAAGATAGCTCAATTCAAATGAGAGTTCTTTATTCCACCCAAGAGAAAATTCTCCTAAGTCCCCAATTCAGCAAGCTAGAAATGGGTATATGATCAAGGAATCAGGCCCACTATGTGTTAACTTCTTCCCAAAGTAATTTTTTCCTGCTAGGGGACTTCCTCTGAAGATATCCAAAACCACATGTTTTCTCTTTCTTGCAGCCAGAAGCCAGAAGACCAATTCTCCTTTCCCAAGCCCATAACAACTCTACCAGTTATGTAGGCACATAACCTCATGGAATAATTCTCTCTACCAGTAAAGAAAATGCTATACTAATATCAGGTTTGAATCTTGGAATACAACTATAACAACAACATTATAAAAATAAATATTTTTGCAAGTCTTAACATTATAGAAATAAATATTTTGCAAGAAGAACTATGATCTTCACAATAACCAGTCATGATTCCAGAGGACGATGATAAAGAATACTACGCCATTCTTACGCCACCTGACAGAGAGGTGAACGGCTACATATACAGAATAAGACATACATTTTTGAACTTGTCCAAAACCCATTTTCCTTGACTATGCATATTTGATAGAGGGGTTTTTTATTCTTTTCTTTTTTAAGGAGAAAAGAGGGTAAGAACAAAAGAAAAATATTGCTCATTAGTTGAAAAATGGGCTCAAAAAAGCATTAAAAATCCTTTTACACCTCTCCATTGCTTCATGGAAAAGGAAGACGAAATAAACAGGTGCACAAATGGTTTAAAATAAAAGTTTTAAAAGAGAGAAAAGTGATTGACACTCATCTAAGCAGACTTTAAGCAAAAGAAACTACCCACCAGTTATACAAAGGCTGTTTGAATAAGCTCCTGGCTCTTAAATTGGCATTCCAGTGAAAGAGGGAGGCATTGTGTATTAATACCCAGCAACCCTTGTTTCAAACAATGGGGAACCTCAGTTAAAATAAGGACTGAACCCAAAGGCAAGTTCTTTCTTGCCAAAACTTCAGCTAATGGGAGAGCAAAGGTACACAAATAATTTATAGACATGGAAATTCTCAGAGCCAAGCTGACCTTCCTACAAGACCAGGTTCAGAGAAGCAGGCTCTGATGAAGAACCCACACCATCAACTAGCTTAGGTATAGACATAAAGAAGTCATCAGAACACCAGATAGCCAAACTTTCTCAAACCATAGCTAGATTAGCTTATGGTGTAACAGGTGACTCCAAAGTGGCTACGTCTATAGCCAAATGGCAATACTAGAAATTGTCTGTGTAAAAATACCTTATATGGGGACACCTACATAGCACAGTAGATAGAGTACCAGGCCTGGAGTTGGGAGGACCTGGGATCAAATCTGTCCTCAGACACTTCCTAGTTGTGTGGCTCTGAGTAAGTTGCTTAAACCCTGATTGCCTAACCCTTGCTGTTTTTCTTGCTGTCTTAGAACTGACACTAAGTCAGAAGGTAAGGTGTTTTTTTTTTAATTTCCTTACATATAATTGCATCAGTTTATTGATGCACACGTTAATTACTGCATGGTTCAGTCATATTTCTATTTCATTATTTTGCTGTTTTTTGAGTTGCTTATGTATTTATAATAACTATTATTATTAGCTATTAAAATAATGATGTATATTCAAATCACTAGATAATAAAAACAATAGCTAATATTATTAGTCATTGTAAATAAAATGAAGATAAAATAGATAGGTATGTGGGGAAAATGACTTGCATACATATCTATCTGTTCTGAGCAGCTAGGTACCAAAGTGGATGGAGTGCCAAGCCTGGAGTCTTCCTGAGTTCGAATCTGGCCTCAGACACTTACTAGCTGTGGGACCCTGAGCAAATCACTTAGCCTTATTTGCCCCAGTTTCCTCATCTATAAAATGAGCTAGAATAGGAAATGGCAAGTCACTCCATTATCTTTCAATAGTACCATGGGATAATTATCTAGGATATTATAATAATCACCTGTCAAGTCCACTTAACAAATTATTCAAGGGTCCCCAAGAAGGGATAAGGGAGATGGCACAAAATACACTTGGGTTCAGGAAGTCCAAGAAAAACTGTTTTAGCTAATCAAGGCAAATCTTATTTCCTGTAGCTTCTATTTTTATAGAGCAAAACAAGCTGGGATCTTTGAGCAAGATTCCACATACACAGTGAAGGTAAATGATTGGTAAAGTGATATAATGTAATCTTGTTTACCTCATCGAGTCTACACAGTGATTTCTATAGAATCATAAATCAACATGTAACAGCCTAATTTAGATTTCCAAGGAAACGCATACATCAGTGATTTTGCCTGTCAAAAGGGAGGAGGAGCTTGAAGCTACAGGCCTCGGGGTGAAAAGGTGAGATACTGGCAAGTTTTAGCTGCATAATAGCCTTCAGCTTTGCTGAGAGTGTCTTCTTCCCTGTCCCCAGACTGTTGCTCAATGGGGATTCAGAATTGGCCTTCCACAATCATCTTTGTCATTTTTTAAATGTTGGCATTCCTTTTGGTGGATGTGCTATATAACTAAGGACTGCAAAATGTCTGGCTCCTAGGAGGAATGTAGCAAATGCATTGCATGCACTATTATGAATATGAGAGATATCTTCCCAAAGTTCACCAGTTGGGGAAATCTTTGAATCTGAGACTACTTTTTAGAGGCTTCTGGAAAAAGAAGTTTCCCTACATCCTTTCCTGAAAAGGGTACTTAGTGCAAAACTCCTATCTTCATGAAGCTGATGGACAATTTCTTTCTACCTCCAACCTCTGGGAAAAAAGAGCAATTTGAAGGCAGAGAGGAGAGGACCTGCCATATTACCCATCAAAGATAGCTCAGGCAACTGTCTCCTTACAAATAAGTTATCCATCAATTGCTTGCCACTATTATCTTTATCTATGAACCTCTTTAGCCTACCTTTCATAAAAGTAAATCAGGCAGCCACCAAAATCCTTGACTGATATACTTAATGACAATAGCGGGTAGATATTCAGGAATAGATTTTTATCCTTTGGAGAAAGATAGAAGACATAATATTCAGGAGACTAAGGCATGAGAGGAGAGGAAAAAGTAGGAACTTATCCCACAAGGAAATCCCACAAGCAAGAGAGGCATATTGATTACTCACCTCTATGCAAGCATAAGTTTCTATAAACAGGGGAGACAAAAGCAGAGAAAATAATATAGTCATAATCATAATCATAGACATAGACATCATCAAGCTTTAACAAGTTTCTAAAAGCGTTCTGATATTTAGAATTGCCTTGGAACATCAGCATCAGCCTGATACTGCAGTAACAACTATCCTGGAAATAACTTTGCAAAGGTCCTGACCACAAGAAAAGATCAGAGTGCCCTTGTTTCTCTGTCTTATTGGGGTCACATCCTCGATTACATTCCAAATGATTTACAGTGTATCTCCTGTTTCTGGACAGTTTTCCCACATTACTCCTCCATGAGATCCCCCTCCCTCTTAAAACATTATAAAAACTGCAGATTTCTTCTCCTCCCTGGGGCTTGGGTCTATCCAATCTCCATATGTATATGTGGCCCCTCTCTCTCAAAAGAAATAAGTATCTTTGCTGCAGAGCTGTTTGCCTGATTGGTTTATTAGAGTAACATAATTGTTATTTGTTTGGTTCTGAGGTTGACAATAGACATAAACATAGACACAGACACAGACATAGACATAGACACAGACATAGACACAGACCCCCTAGACCTAACTGAGAAAAAAATCAAGCCAGGTACTGACAGGACCAGCCTCATGATATGAGTCACGTACCCCTAGAAGCTACTACAAGATAAACAAAATCCTGCAAGTTGTAACTACTACCAAAAAATCCGTTATATGTAGGGGCACAATACAATGCTACAGCTGTATTAAGAAAGACAAAACTTTATGTGAGTGGTGGGAAAAAAAAAAAGAAAAACTTATTTGAGACACTGAAAGAATCCTATATGTGAAAAATAGAAGTAGAGAGAAAGTAATCAGCATGAGTTTAAGTATGAGACAGAGTATAATTGTGTATAAGAAGAAAACATTTGTATACAAAGAATGAACTGTGTAAGGAACAAAGAAAAGCAAGCAGAGAACAAAGAAATAGAAGAGAGGGGAAGGGAAGGAAGGTAGAAGGAGAGAGAGAAGAGAGAAAAAGAAAGAGGAAAAAGACAAAGGGAAGAGAAAAAAGAAGAGATAGAGATAGAACATTTTGTTTGAAATTGTAAATTATTGGATTGCTGTGTCTCTTTCTTTACAAAGCAGATTTAGGTCTCTTCCTCAGGCACTGCCTTCTTCCTTCATACATAGCCCATTCATTATCCTTCTGCATCTATTCTGTCTCATTTCTACTAAAGCCACTCCTAATCTCTACCTCTGTCCCTTCAATATTACCACCCCGCTGTTCTTCTTCCCCCTCCACTCAATCTTTACAACCTCTTTGGTGATTAAATTAAAAGCCACCCAAAGGAAAGGGTCTCTGGATCCATTACCTAGCCCCAGCCTACAATGAGATCCAGGATTTAATCATAATAATTGCCACCTTGGACAGGACTTTGAATTTCTTAAAGAACTTTGTATAAATAGTAGAAATAAGGACTTGAGTAATTAGAAAAGACAGGAAAATAAAAAAGGCTCACTGCCCCATGATGCCATGAGCCCAATACATATGTTCTCAATGTAGGAGAAAGAGAGTGCTTGTAGCATAATGACAGCAATCTAGAATATAATCCTCCTGAACCACAGAGAGGTCCTGGGTCAGAGCCAAGACCAGATGGCAGAAATCTAAAATTAAAGCTAGAAGCAGAAACAAGGGCAGCTGGGTGGCATAGTGGATTGAACATTGGACCTGGAGTCAGGAAATACTCCTCTTCTTTAGTTCAAATCTGGTCTTAGACATTTATTAGCTGTGTGACCCTGGGCAAGTCACTTTAACCCAATTTGCCTCAATTTCCTCATCTAGAAAATGAAATCGAAAAGGAAATAGCAAACCACTCCAGTATCTTTGCCAAAAAATCCCAAATGGCATCACAGAGAGTCAGATATGACTGAAAAATGACTGAAAGGGGGTGGGGAGCAGAAACAAAGATGACTGCTGCTAAGTATGATGGTTGAGGAAGTCTTAAGTGAGGACCAGGAGCTACAAAAGGCAGCAAAGGCCAAGATAGCAAAACCCCTGTGAGAAACAGGTGAGGGGAGAAATGCAAACCCTGCCTACACCAACGTTCACAGCTCCATTCACATATATGGAACTTCCAGTATTGATTTTGTAAGTTTGTTTATGAAAGAACAGGAACTAACTCTCTAAGAAGAGAGTGATTCTAGCTATACCCCCCCCTTTTTTTGCTAATGAGGGCTCAGCTATGAGTCCCATCTCTGTCTTTTATTGATTTGTCACGAGTATACTTTTACTTTAGATTCAAATATTTATTGGTGACTTTGGTTGCTGGGCTGGTGAACCAAATACTCTAGAACTACAAATAAGCCAAATTTAGAAGTTTCCTTGGGAAGCCTTGGATGGGCAGGAGTCAAAAGGTTAATTTTTGAGGGGGCAGCTGGGTGGCTCAGTGGATAGACCTAAAGAAGGGAGGTTCTGGGTTCAAATTTGATCTCAGGTACTTCCTAATTGTATGATCCTGGGCAAGTCAATCAAACTCCATTGCCTAGCTCTTACCACTCTTCTGCCTTGGAGTCAATACATAGTGTTGATTCTAAGATGGAAGGTAAGGGTTTAAAAAAAAAAGTTAGTCATTGAGAAGCCTGATATTAGAATAATAATAGCTAACATTTATCTACTTTTTTAAGGTTTGCAAAGCACTTTCCGATTCATTTATTCAATGAAGGCACTGTATTTGGTACTAGAAACAATTTGAAGAACACTTATTAAGTGTCTCCTGTATTCAAAAGGGAGGCATAATGGCATAATGGACAGACAATGATGGCTAGCATTTATAAAGCACTTTAAAGTTTGCAAAGCACTTCACATAAGTCCTCTCATTTGATCCTCACAATCACCCATTGAGGTAGAGGATATTATAATCTCCATTTTGCAGATAGGGAAACTGAGATTCAGAGGAAGGAATGCAGATTATCTATAGTCACATAACTACTAAATGCAAGAAGCAAAATTCACATTTAGGGCACTCCTATCTCCAAGCCCAGCAGCTATTGGTAGCAAATAGTACATCAACAATAGCTCCATAGCTAGATACTATTCTTCTACCCCATATTGTTTCACTTTCCCAGGGGGTTCTCCCTATCCCAGCAGCCTCTCTGTCTCCCCAGACCCCTTAATTACCCAGGCTTTGTTCTGAGAGAGACTCCAAGGGAAATGGGTCTGTATTAAATTAAAGACACAGAAGTGAGATTGTCTCCTAAGAACAAAGGTGCAGTGGGAGTTATTAGAACAAAGTTCTATGTGGAAGTAACAATAGAGAGATTCTAAAATTCCCATTCTGGAGCTTAGGACCCAAAGGGAAATGCTCAGAAATTCATTTGAGACATTGGAAGAAAAGAGCCTCATAAACCTGACAGATGAGATATTAGAACTTGAGTCAGAAAGACTCAGATTCTGCCCAGAACACATTAGTAAGATTCATCTTCTTGAGTTCAAATCTGATCTCAGACACTTACTAGTTTCGTGATCCTGGGCAAATTACTTAACTCAAACCTAGTTTCTTTTTTCTATAAAATAGCAACTACAGAGCTGCTGGGTGGCTCAGTGGATTGAGAGCCAGGCTTAGAGATGGGAGGTCCTGGGTTCAAATCTGATCTCAGACACTTCCCAGCTGTGTGACCCTGGGCAAGTCACTTAACCCTATTGCCTAGCCCTTACTAACACTCCTCTGCCTTGGAACCAATATTACAGTATTGATTCTAAGACGAAAGGTTAAG
This sequence comes from Gracilinanus agilis, assembly GCF_016433145.1. Taxonomy (NCBI): domain Eukaryota; kingdom Metazoa; phylum Chordata; class Mammalia; order Didelphimorphia; family Didelphidae; genus Gracilinanus; species Gracilinanus agilis. The sequence continues at coordinate 177,837,586 of NC_058133.1, forward strand.
GGTTTTTTAAAATTAATTAAATAAATGAAATAGCAGCTACCTTACAGGGTTGTTGTGAGGATCAAATGAGAAAACATACACATAGCACTTTGCAAACCTTAAAGTGCAATATAAATGGTAGCTATTATTATTATTGTTATTATTATTATTATAAGTAGCACAGTGAATAGAACATCAAACCTAAAATCATGAAGACCTAAGTTCCAATCCAGTTTCAGATACTAACTGTGTGACCTTTGGCAAGTCCCTTAGCCCCGTTTGCCTCAGTTTATCAGCTACAAAATGTGCTGGAGAAGTAAATGGCAAATCACTCTATTATCTTTGCCAAGAAAAACTCAAATGCCATCACAAAGAGTCAGACGTGACTAAAACCACTAAATAGCATTATTACTAATTACTTTATTGAAAGCAGGGAGAGAGTTAGTAAACAAATCCTCAAGACATCATCATTCTATAAACAGGAGAATCCTGACACCTGCAGCAGCTCACCTTCTGACCTACTCATTCATTCAACAAGTGCCTACTATGCGCAAGAAGCCAACAGGTTAAATAACTTGCCCGGGGTCCCATAGCTAGTAAGTGTCTGAGATCAGATTTGAACTCAGGAAGATGAACCTTCCTGACTCCCAGCCCAGTGTTCTACCCACTGAACCACTTAACCGTGGTGCTTTATAAGCAAAGCAGAATTTCAGTGGCTCAAAAGAAATGTGAGATGCACCAATTTAGAGACATTTCAATCCCAAAAGTTCATACAGGCTATTTGTGCCCAACCGGTGGTAGAGCCTTCCAAGCTCAGCCACAGTCAGACACACTGTGCATTGATCTCAGCACAGTGATGTTATTTTGGTCCTCTTTAAATACAAAGGAAAACAACCACTGTGAGAATTTATTTTTCATGTACTATATTAATTTCTATATAGGAATGATAGATTAGGGAGAATTCCTGTATATTCCTGTGTTTAAGTTCTGGATCAGAGACTCTGATCAGTCTACTGCTCTTGTCACTTTCTTTGTCCCTAGGCATCCCAAGGAATGTCTTCCTTTTAACAAAATTTGGTTAATAGAAAAGTGAGGCATAACCTTCAGCACCTATGGTTTAGGGTTTGATAGGTCACCTCCTAATTATCTATTTACCAGTTAGAGATGTCTTGGAATATTCAAGGGAGGGACTGAATAATGAACTCCCAAGAAGCATATAGGTTCCCTGGGCCAGGGGAGTGGAGGATTTTTATTTTCTGAGAAAATCATCTGACCAGATGATTCTCAAATGAGGATATCTTGACCTGTCAATTAACAAATTTTAAAATTTTTTAGATTTAAAATGTTTTAAAATTAAGAACTACTGCCCTTTGAGAATTTCAGTTATACAACCAATCAACCAGCCAATTATGTACAAAGCACTCTGCTAACTGCTGAGAACTAGGCAGTAGATCTGTGCTCCTCTGTGGACATGGGCATTTATTCTCCCTTGCTTTACTTCCAAAAGGGAAGAACATTCAGAGAAATCAGGCATAGGACATTAGAAGGGAAAGCTGGGTTCTAGTCTAGTCCAGCCCTATCCCTCATAGCTCCAGGATCTACAGAAGGGTTTAGGGGAATGACCTTCCTCTAGACAGGGGAAGGAGAGGGGGATAAAATGTCTTGATATCCAGAGTCTTTTTTCACCCATGGTAGCCAATGTGAGTCTAAAACTAACAGGCTTGGTATCCAACCCAATCCAACAAGCAAGTACCTAAAGTGTATTTGACGTTGTAGAAGCGGGAGTACAAAGACAAAATGTCGTGAACTCTGCCCTCAAGGAGCTTATGTTCTACATTGGGGTGAGGGGAGTGGGACACAACACATAGACATAGAATTATATGCATGATTATTTAAGGATGAAGAGAGCACTTTCAACTGGAAATCAAGAAAGGCTTCCCAGCTCAGTAATAGCAAGACTTGTTTCGCTATAAAATAGAGGATGTCAAAAGCAATAAATAAGGCTAAGAAAGTAAGAACCAGATTGCAAAGGGCTTTACATGCCAAGATCAGAAGTTTGTACTTTATCCTAGAGGTAATTGGGAGGTAGAGGCAGCTGTGGCTCAGTGGTAAGAGCACTGGGCCTGGAGTCAAGAAGACCTATGTTGAAATCCAGTCTCAAACATTTCCTACCTGTGTGACCTTGGGCAAGTCATTTAACCTCTAATTGCCTGACAAAAGGATCCACTGGAGAAGGAAATGGCAAACTACTCCAGAATCCTTGCCAAAAAAATCCCAAGGATAGTTATGGTCTATAAGGTCATGGAGAGTTGGACATGACTAAACAAAATTGGAAAGTATTGAAGATTCTTGAGCAAAGTGGAAAAATGGGAGATTATGTTTTAGAAAGACAGACTCTTCCAAGGACCATAAATAAGGAACCAGGGTCTTCAAAATCCTAAAGGAAATCACCTGGACAGGCAAAAGCCATTTCATATTAAATGTGAATTTCTAACATTTAAAAATATTCTCCAATACCCCAAGATATGTAACATGGAAAAGAAAATGTTATATCAAACATAATTTTTATTAAAAATAATGATAATAAGGGGCATCTCAGTGGATTGAGAGCCAGGCCTAGAGATGGGAGGTCCCAGGTTCAAATCTGAACTCAGATACTTTCTAGCTGTGTGACCCTGGAAAAGTCACTTAACCCACATTGTCCAGCTCTTACCACTCTTCTGCCTTAGAACCAATACACAGTATTGATTCTAAGGTGGAAGGTAAAGGTTTTTTAAAAAGATAATAAAACATTTGGCAAAGCAATGGATAGTGCATAGTAAGTAGAGACCTGGCCTCAGACACCAGAAGACTCATTCAAGTCCTACCCATAATTTATACTAGACATGTGACTTTGGGTAAGTTCTTTAACCTCTCTCAGATAAAAGAAATTGCCCTTCTACATCAGTAGAGGGAGTTTCCTTAACAGGAGTTTTCTACAACAAAGAAAATACAGATCCATTCCGAAAAGAAAAATGACAATCAAACATTTCTTCATATGAAAAGTTCAGAAATTTAGAAAAAGATTGGATTTCATTACTATTCCTTGATGTGCTGATCAAAAGGGAACTCAAATAGTTGGAAATGGAAGAATCTGTGTATCATTTAGTCCAATCTTCTCATTTGAGAGATTATTAACACAAAAATGGAAGGAGGTAAGCAATCGCATATCTAGGTGTGGTGATATTCGCCCTTCATTTCTCAAAGCAAAAGTGACTTCATCAGCAGGATTATTGATCCTGAGTGTTAGGCTGCCCATGAGTGGGTACCAGATGGCTGACTTCAAAGTGTCCTGGGTGTTCTGGGAAATCCATAGGCAAATTATAAATTGAAGAAGTCTGGCAAAGTGTTCTAAAACAATAATTCACAAAATGCAGGTCCAGGCACTAGACTCACGACTGATTAATGTTGACATTGTGACAGCATCTATACTTTTGTTTCTGGCACAAATTAATTTACTGATGGCGTTGAATTAAAACCAGACATCATCTCTTTACCATTATATCCAAAGGGTTGCCAGTCTCTCTATTCATTTTGGTCAGGGTTATTCATTTTGAGAAGAGGAAATGGAATGTTAGAATTGGAAATGACCTCAGAAGTTATCTAGAACCAACCATGAATACCTTCGTAGTGCCAATTTGATCATAGAGGCAATATCTCTCATAGGTATTGTATCCAACATAGACTACACCCTCTCCTCTTCACTATGTTCTGGCTGAATCAATCTGCCTTCTAGATATCAGGTGTAGGAGTTTTCCTAAAGTAGGGAGACTAGTCATATCTACAATGGCATTGCTACAACTCTCTCTGTCTCTTGGTCTCTGTCTCTGTCTCTGTCTCTGTCTCTGTCTCTGTCTCTGTCTTTCTTTCTCTCTCTCTCTCTCTCTCTCACTCACTCTCTTTCTCTGTATATCTCTGTGTTTCCCTGTCTCCCTGTTTCTCTCTGACTCTGTCTGTCGCTCTCTCTCTGACTCTTTCTCCAAAGGTAAACTTACTCTAGGGATATACACTCTTACTATTTACCACTATAGCTCCCAAGCCCCCACTGGTATGCTTCCCTTTATACAAAATCACAATACCATTGATTGATTCTTCAATATGAAACATTTACTTAACAATAAGGCAGAAGCAAAAATAATCACAACCTTTAATCAATAGAAGGCAAGTATAGAAATAGTCTAAACATTTATATTCAGTAGAAATCAAACAAAATGATAATAATCTTTATACAAAGCAAGGATAGAACAATTAAAATATAGTAGTCTACCCATAAACTTGTGTCACACTGTCCCACCAAGGCACATATTGCCCTTGGAGAATAAGTGAAAACTGAGAAATTATAAATAAAATAACCTTTGGGGAACTCTGAGGAGATCATATCAGGAAAGTTGGAATCATACGTCACAGAAAGGGGAAATTGTTAAGTTTTACATGATAAAGTAGAGATGAGTCATTGCAATCAAATGATAACTATTTATTAAGTGCCTATTTTGCGGTCCTATACTGTGCCAAGCATTGGAGATACAAAGAAAGAAGAGAAACTTCCCTAACCAAAGGTGCTTATGTTCTAGTAGAGAAAACAATATGTTCAAATATATACAATATGTGCAAACATATATAAATATATCCAATAGATATAAACATATTCAAATTTTAAAAGGTAATTTGAGGATTAGGCACTATCAGTGGAAGAAATCATATAGACAGACCTTAACTAGGAGGTGGCATTGGAGCTGAGCTTGGAAGAAAGCTAAAGATCCTAACTGCACAAAGGAGGGAAAAGTGCAATTCAGGAATGAGAGAAAGCCAGTACAAAGGCATAGAAATGAGAAATGGTATGTTACATAGAAATAACAGCATGAACGAACATCTAGTATATGTCAGTGGCTGGACTTGAACACAGGTCTTCCTCATTCAAAAACTAGCCTTTTTTCCATTATTCATGCTACCTCTATCCACTATATCTCACTGTTATAACTTACCCAGAGTATCCACTTAATTCGTGCTTGAGGAATTTAATTAATAATTATTTCATGAATGCATTAAAGTAGCATATTATTGTGAAATGAAAACTGAATTCAGATTTAGAAGACCTGAGTTTGAATACTAAGTCTGCCATGGCCAATGTCATAAAGTTTGGGCAAGTCTCTTAACTCCCCTGAGCCTCTAATTCCTCATCATAAAATGGAGATAATAATATTTATTTTACCTTTTCCATGATGAGAATCAAAGGAGAAAGTATTTGTGTAATCATTCAGCATGGTACAAATTTAACCTGTTATTTCATATTTCCCCACCTAAATCATAAACTCCTTGAGATGAAGGACCATATCTTATATTTTCTTATTCCCATTCTCCACCATGCCCTCTTCTTAGTGGTCAGCAGAATCCTGGGCACATAACAAATACTAAGTACACATGAAAATCATAGAAGTTCAGGCTTGGAAAAGACATTTGAAGTCATCTAGTCCTACTCCTTTCTAAAGTATGAATTCCATCTGTAACATTTATAGAAGTAAAATTTGTTTAATTCCAATTAAATTGCAGTACTCAAAAGTCAATAGAATTATGATAGTACCTAGAAAAAACTGACAGCAAGCATTTGTTAAAGATTGATAGAATAAATCAAAAGCACCATTCTTAACACCAAAACTCCCACATAGAAATATCCTGTAGAATTTGCTTTAAAATGTCCTAAGATTAAATTTTAAATCATGAATATGATTACAGCTCAATTGTGCATAGTTATTAAAACTAGACCAATTCTGACATGAAAATCATTCTACAGTTGTGTTTGCACAACCAGGGAGGGGCAAACCCATTCTAGAACACCACCTTTAATCCTTATCAAAAATATTAAACATAAGAATCTAGATTGCAATGTCATGACAAGTAAGAATGCTGATAGAATGTACACATAGAAATGATCCACATCCAGGGGGCAGCTGGGTAGCTCAGTGGATTGAGAGCCAGGCCTAGAGACGGGAGGTCCTAGGTTCAAATCCGGCCTCAGACAATTCCCAGCTGTGTGACCCTGGGCAAGTCACTTGACCCCCATTTCCCACCCTTACCACTCTTCCACCTATAAGTCAATACACAGAAGTTAAGGGTTTAAAAAAATTAAAAAAAAAAAAAAAAAAAGAAATGATCCACATCCAGCCAGATGGTCTGGTCATCAAAGGGCACTCCAAAACCAATTGGTTCCTATAAATGTTTGCCATTAGCAAAGGTTTGAAAGTATCTGTGCTAACAGTGGGGCGAGGAAACAATACACTATTACTACAAGTCTTCCTTTGGGCTATTTGCAGCAACTCCACAAGGAATAAGGCAATCCACAAATACAGGAAACATGATTTGTGAAGCATAATTAGCAACCTCGATTTGAAAATCTCCAGTGAACAGGAATCTCTAGAATCCACTTCATTTCTCTATAGCTCTCTTTATCATGAAGTTCTTGTTTAAATTTCATTTCTTCAATAGACATGTGTAGGTATGCCCTCCAATGACAGAGATTAGAAAGCATCTATGTTGTGCATCCTCTATGACTTTTGTGCATTCCCTTCCATAGATCCTCTACAGGAGAGCTACCTCAATACTCTAGAGGCCTTCCTCTCATTTTCCAATGGAGCAACACGAGCCATCCATCAATTATTCCTTACTTTCAACATGTGATCAACCTACCTTTTTTTCAGTTCTACATCTTTTCAATAGCATCCTTTGCACTGCATCTCCATAATTCTTCATTTATAATGTATTGCAGGTGACTCATTCCCATCATGAGTCTCTCTCTCTATTGCACTTTGGTTGACCCTCCTCCTTTGGAGACTGTGGTATTCTGTTCCTTAAACACCAGAAGAATATCACCAAAAAAAAAAAAAAAAAAAGATAAGCTTTCACTTCAGGGGGAAGCTTAAGGGCATTAAAAGTGCTGAACTCATTTCCAAAAGTCATCCAGCCTATGTATCTCATCCAGTTCTGAATTCTTCTCACCATCTTTCAGCAAAGTCTTTTAAAATGTAGTACTTGACACATACATGTTATGTGGATTAGATATCCAACTATTTCATAGGTTGGACAATAGGCATTCTTTATCCACTTAGTTTTCTTCTTCATTATGGATAGTAAAAATGAATTTTGGGCTGATACTATATGCCACTTAGGAAGCTCAATCCTACAGACAAAAGGGAGTCACTGAAGAGTCTTGAGCTAAAAAATTATATGGTCAGAAGTATGTTTTACAAAGAGTTTATTGGAAGATGTGCAGAGAATAAGAACCTAGAATCAGGATGGCAGCATTAAGATATGTTATGGGGATAGAATTGACAGGATTTAATAATTAATTAGACATGGAGAGGGGAATGAGAAAAAATAAAGTCAAGAACAACAATGGGGCTGTGAACCTTAGTGACTGAGAGGATAGTTGTTGCCTCAATAGAGTTAAGGAAGTTTGGAAGAGAACAAAATTAAGGAGGAAAGATAGTCAATTTTATTTGGGCATGTTGAATTTAAGATGCCTATGGGACATTAAAACTAGGATGACCAGTTGGGAGTTAGTGATGCGGGTCTGGAGCTCAAAAAGAAGAGGTGGGCTCAATATGTATATTTGGAAACCATCTACATGGAAACTATAACTGAAACCATGGGAGAGGAAAAGATCACCAAGAGAAAGGATGTAGAGAGAGATAAAAAGGACAAAAAAAGCATGGATAGGATTAATACTAAGGAAAGGTAACCAAAAAACATATCACTTAATTACTAATTCTTATTCCTACTTACTCATACTTATAAAATCTATGAGACTCATTCATATATGAGATTGATTTTACAAATTAAGGATTTCTTTTAAGAAAAAAGAGGAGAAGGTGGGCTTTTACAATTTATTCGCAGTAGAACACATCTTCATAATTCATAATCACACAACTGACAAAGAAGGTTAAAATCTAAAAAACCAAAATCTCACCATCTATTGTTGGTTGATTCTCCCCTTCCAAAAAAAAGTTTTTAAGCCTTTACAAATTGCAAACCTGTTTTTTGAAGAATCCAACTTCTAGTTGTTATTCATCCTTCATTTTCAAAGAGGACCAATGACATCACAAGAGTAATATCTTGACTTTCACCTAAAATGGATTTAAGTAAGACAGTTGCACAGTCATTAGCTTTATTCTTTTTCAGAATCATCCAAGTCAAATGGCAAGACCAAAGTCAAGATGACTGGTTATGACTTAGTATGTAGTGGATAACTTTGGTTAACCAAGCTCTAAGTACTCTACAAAACCTGCTTGAAACACCGTCATGGCTCCTGGAACAAAGTGTCCTTATCTGCCCATTCCACTGAGGGAAGTCTTTCCATGCTTGGGGTAGATACCCTTCTAACTCACCCATGGGTTTGAGGCCTGTTGGTTACTCTCATTCTGGTTTAGCCCATCTGCCTAGATGGTTTATGCCAGGATGTGGCTGCTACACATGCTACAGCTTCTTGAAGCCACAGGTGAGAGCTAAGAGGTAGGTGGACACCAAAGGAAGATGAATAGTCCTGAAAAGAGCTTGACAAACCCTCACACCAGAAATGCTAGTCTTCCATAAACATCTTCTACACACCAAGAGAGATAGTATTGCATAGTAGAAAAACCATTGGATTCAAAGTTAGAGGTGAGAGATGTGAATCATGCTTAATAAGTGTATGATCTTGGACAAATCATTTAACTTGTCTTGGCCTGAGTTCCCTCATCCTGTAAAATAAGAAGTTGGGCTAGAAGACTATATAACAAATTCCCCTTCAACTCAAAATCCCCTAATACTGTGAAATCAAAACAATATTTACCTTTCTCCAGTTGCTGGGCATGTCTTCTAAACCCCATAATTCCTCAAGATCACTTAATAATAGTTCATCAAACACATACCTATGATTTGAAAGAAATGTGGGAACATTTTGTTGACATTATTTGGAGTGAAAAAAACAGAACCAAAAGACTATTATACACAATGACTATAATACACACAATAACTCCAAATCCTTCAAGTTAAGTCCACAAAAAGTAGTGTCAAAAAGATCTAGAAAATAATGCATAAAGTATACTACTATGTTTAACTCAATATGTAAATCTTTGGGGTAAAGATTAATAATTGGCAAATAACAGAAAAATAGATTCATACACAATCATTTATAGTTTCTATTTTGTTTAATTTTGTTTGCTCATTCCCTTTTTTGTGCTCTTCTTTCTATATTTGAATATCTAAACTTGTCAGTGGAAAATGAAACAAAGTTCATTTAAAAAATCAATAAAATAGGGGGCATCTGGGTAGCTCAGTGGATTAAGAGCCAGGCCTAGAGAAGGGAGGTCCTAGGTTCAAATCTGGCCTCAGACACTTCCCAGCTGTGTGACCCTGGGCAAGTCACTTGACCCCCATTGCCTACCCGTACCACTCTTCTGCCTTGGAACCAATACACAGTATTGACTCCATGACAGAAGGTAAGGGTTTAAAAATAAGTTAATTAATTAATAGATAGATAGATAGATAGATAGATAGATAGATGAAATAAAGCTGAAGGGATTGGATCAGCTTGTTTCTAAGGTCCCTTCTAGCTCTCAAATCCTAGTTAGAAAACTAATTAACTAGTGCAGGTTATGCCACTAACTCATCAGGTCACCTTGAGCAAGTTATTTCTGTAACTTAAGTTTTCTCCTCTGAAAATGAGGAGGTTGAACTAGATGATTTGCAAACTCTCTCCCAGTACTAATATTCTATAGTCATAGGCAATATGTATATTGTATTTCTTAGGGTTGAGTTCCACAAGACCACCATGGACAGAGAAAGCTCCATATGATGAATATGATGAGGATGGAAGAACGGAAAGAAAAATGGAGTCCTAAGGAGAAGAAACACAAAAGATACAGATGCCCTTCCAGACAAAAAGTAAGAGGTAGGAATCCTATGGAAAAGGTGATAAAGAAAGGACAGACAATGGAGCCCAAAGGACAAAACTGACTCAAAGGAAATTGAGATTTCTCCAGGAAAGGACAGGTCTTGATGACCTAGAAAGTGAGCAGCAGGGGAAAAATAAAGGAAAGACTATAAGAGTGGTTTGAGGAACAAGTAAAGAAAATACTAAGAAGCCCTGCTCTGCTATTGGTAGCAGTATGGATCCCTAGCCTGGAAATAGGGAAATTTGGGATCTAACTTCAGCTCTTCCACTAAGGACATAACCTTGGAAGATTCACATTAAATCTCAATTTCCTCATCTTTGAAATAGAATAATCTCTATCCTATAAAATGGGGATGTCATGAGAATGTAATTAGAAAAAATACAAGAAATAACTTAAAATGTTCTGAAAGTGTGGATGCCCTTACTATTAAATCAGAAGTTGAGGACAAGATAGTGGTTAGATATTAAGAAAGGAGAGGTAGAGAGACGCTGAAGGGCATATACTTAGTAAGTCTGAGAAGAAGAAGAATTTGTAGTTTTAAAAGGAAATAAATTAGAAGGGGTACAGTGGGGCAGCTAGGTGGTTCAGCGGTTTGAAAGTCAGGCCTAGAAATGGGAGGTCCTAGGTTCAAATCTGATCTCAGGCACTTCCCAGTTGTGTGATCCTGGGCAAGTTACTTAACCCTCATTGCCTAGCCCTTACCCTCTTCTGCCTTGGAACCAACACATAGTATTGATTCTAAGACAGAATGTAAGAGTTTAAAAAAAGAAAAGAAATGAGAAACCAGTAGACAGGTTATTTAACAGGAGTTTTAACAAAGCACAATAAGTAAGTTAGTGTGAAACATGAAGAAGGAAAGGCTGTTGTTCAGTCATATGAGCTGTGTCCAACCCTTCATGACTCCATCTGGGGTTTTCTTAGCAAAGATACTGGAGTGGTTTGCCATTTCCTTCTCTAACACATTTTAGAGATGAGGAAACTGAGGCAAACAGGGTGAAGCAACTTGCCCAAGGTCACACCCAAAGTAGAGTCTCAGGCTAGATTTGCACTCAAAAAGATGAGTGTTCCAGATATTTTCCATTGTGCCACTTAACAATAATCAGTCCTGGCTAAAATGATAGCAGGGGAGAGTAATGAATGTTGGAGGGGATGTGGCAAAATTGGGACATTAATGCATTGCTGGTGGAGTTGTGAACTGATCCAACCATTCTGGCTGGCAATTTGGAACTATGCTCAAAGGGCTATAAAAGAATGCCTGCCCTTTGATCCAGCCATACCATTGTTGGGTTTGTACCCCAAAGAGATCATAGGTAAACAGACTTGTACAAAAACATTTATAGCCGTGCTTTTTGTGGTGGCAAAAAACTGGAAAATGAGGGTATGCCCTTCAACTGGAGAATGGCTGAACAAATTGTGGTATATGCTGGTGATGGAATACTATTGTGCTCAAAGGAATAATAAACTGGAGGAGTTCCATGTGAACTGGAAAGACCTCCAGGAATTGATGCAGAGCAAAAGGAGCAGAGCCAGAAGAACATTATACACAGAGACTGATACGCTGTGGTAAAATAGGATGTAATGGACTTCTGTACTAGTAGCAATGCAATGATCCAGAACAATTCTGAGGGATTTATGGAAAAGAATGCTACCCACATTCAGAAGAACTTCAGGAGTGGAAACACAGAAGAAAAGCAACTGCTTGAACACATGGGTTGAGGCGGACATGATTGGGGATGTAGACTGGAAACTACCACACCAATGCAACTATCAACAATTTGGAAATAGGTCTTGATCAATGACACATGTTAAAACCAATGGAAATACACATCAGCCAGGGGTGGGGGGAGAGCAAGGGGTGAGGGGGTGAAGGGGAAAGTAAAAGCATGAATCATGTAACCCTGTTAACTTTTCTGAAAAATAAATATTATTAAATGTTAAAAAATAATAAGGAGCTCTTTAGGGTAGATTATATGTTCAGTGATACCCTTCAAGGCTTATGTAAAGGTATAAATTTCCTTGATAGTGCATCTCCAAATGAAGGAGTTAGTGTAATCATCTGAACAAAGGAGGGGGGGGAATAAAAGATTTTGGAGGTCTTGCTTATTGATCCCAATTCCAATCTCTAGTGATAGATGTTAACAAAATGTAAAGATCAAGGATATCATAATCCAGGGGAGACAAAAGCACTCAAGAGAGACTAAAGATCTCTAAAGAAAGTGAATTTTCCACAGTGATTTATTTTAGGGCTTATTGACATTACATTGTGGATTTGGCATGTCAAATTAAATTTCTAATAAAATCATTCTTTTATCAAAAAAAAAAAAAACAATAATCAGTCCTAGGAGAAGTAGCAGCAGCTAGGACACAATATGTGATCAAAAGGCTGAAAACAAATTCTTCTGAATCAAGGTTAATAGAATGGGGCTTTTTCTTCTAAAGAAAGAAAGATTGAGGGGTAACAATCTCTATGTTTGGTCCTCTGGGGGGAAAGCAGAAGTCTAAGCTTTTTTCTTCTATATATTTTACAGATATTATTTTCTCTCTCTCTCTCTCTCTCTCTCTCTCTCTCTCTCTCTCTCTCTCTCTC
>NC_058133.1:177852973-177863033 GCF_016433145.1 Gracilinanus agilis
AAAAAAAAAAAAAAAAGAGGAGAGGAGAGGAGAGGAGAGGAGAGGAGAGGAGAGGAGAGGAGAGGAGAGGAGAGGAGAGGAGAGCAGAGGAGAGCAGAGCAGAGGAGAGGAGAGGAGAGGAGAGGAGAGCAGAGCAGAGGAGAGCAGAGGAGAGCAGAGGAGAGCAGAGGAGAGCAGAGGAGAGCAGAGGAGAGCAGAGGAGAGCAGAGGAGAGGAGGAAAAAAGAAAAAGATCAGTGATAGCACCCCATGTGCTAAATTGCTCATGAATTGGGTTTAAGTAAGGTAAGATTACACAAAGTCATTAGCTTCATTCTCTCTTCAAGAGTCATTGAAGTCCAGTGGCAAGACAAAAGTTAAGATGACTGGTCATGGCCCAGGATGAAGAGGATGACCATAGCATCATCAATGTCTGACCAACCTTGAAGCATTCCTTGGTACCAGCTTTAGCTGCCTTCATGGCTTCAACCATTAAAACAAATGGGGGATATTTACAGAAAAGGTGTATCAGTAGAGGAACCTGAAGGAAGATTTGAAATACCTTTTGGAAGTACTTTAAAATCAGGAATGAAATCTGGCCTCAGTCACTTCCTAGCTGTGTGACCCTGGTCAAGTCACTTACACTCATTGCCTAGCCCTTGCTACTCTTCTCTCTTAGAACTGATACTAAGAAGGTAAGGGTTTAAAAAAAAAAAAAAGGAATGATATGTCCATGTACAAATCAATTAATATTTATTAAGTGCCTACTCTGTGCCAGATACTGTGCTAAGCACTGGGGATACAAAAAGAATCAAGAAATAATTTTTGTCCTTGAATAGTTTACAATCTAATGGGGAAGACAATGTGTAAAGAAATTACACATAGCAAGTCATGTGGAGTCTGCATTTGAAATAATTAATAGAAGAAAGGTACTAGAGTTAAGGGGGGTTGGAAAGGCTTCCTATAGAAGGTAGGATTTTAATTTGGACTTAAGGGAAGCCAGGGAAGTCACTGGGTGGAGAGCTGAGGAGGTAGAGCATTCTAGACATGAGGCAGACAACCAAAGAAAATGCCTGGAGTCAGAGATGGAATATAGGCTGACTCTGGTGTAGTTCTTCCTGAAGGCTGTTTTTTCTCAACCTATGCTTTCCTATTCAATGGACCATCCTCTCAATTTCCAATTCTTTGCCATCACAATGAGAGCAATTATAAATATTTTGAAAAATACAGTATCTTTTCCATTTTTTTCCCTAATCTCCTTGGGAAGCAGACCCAGCAATGGTATTGGGTTTACACAGTTTTATAATTCTCTGGGAGTAATTCCAAATTATCCTCCAAAATGGTTGGATCAGTTCACAGCTCCACAAACTATGTATTAGTGTCCCCATTTTTCCACTTCCCCTCCAATGTTTGTCATTTCCCCCTTTTATCATTTGAGCCAATCTGATGGGTGTGAGGTGATATCTCGGAACTGTTTTTTTCATATATCTATTGTAGCAATCCAGGTATACATTAATCTTGATATTATTTTAAGAGTGCTCAAAAAATGACTCTTGTATTGGTTATGATTGATTTCTGTAATCTTGAGTTAAACTGAACCTCAACCTTGCCAAACTCCTAGCCCTTCCCTAAGGCTACACTCTGGAAGACTGGTTAGTTATCTCAGTCTCCTTGCCTGACCTTCAATCAATCAGCATTTGTATCAAGACCTTAAGCCTCATGGATTCCTGATCTAGATGTTTGCTCTACCTGTTATTTCAGGTTCCAACAGTTTGTATCTCCTGATGATTACGTATGTATCAGACCACTTGGCTCTCCCCTTCCCCCCATACGGTTGTAACCCCAATAAAAGTAGCTATATGACAGTTGAGAAAATAGCTCTTGACCATCAGAGCTCTGAACCATCTAAGCTCTCAACCATCAGAGCTTACTGTCTATTTTATCCCGAAATTTTCTGTCTGCGTGTCTTTATTCTTGCCTTATGTTCTCTTTCCACTAGTTTTTAACCTGCTACCCATTTTCACTCAGTCCTTGGTTCCCCTTTCTGAGTGTCTAACCCACTAGGAATCTTCGTGGAGCTGCTGGACGGCTTCATCTCTATATGGCTTTGATTTCTTCATCCAAAAATTATCTATTCATATCTTTTGGGCATTTATCAAGTGGGAGATGGCTCCTGTTCTTATAAATTTAACAAAGCTCTCTATATATTTAAGATCTGAGATCTCTGAGAGGCTGTCTGTAAAGATTTTCACATCTATCTAACACACACATAAATGACTATATAAACATGAGTGATATTATTATCATCTTTTCCTTCAGTCCACACTTCATCTCACTGTCACCCACATATCTAGCAAATCTTAGTCCAAATTCATTCTCCTTTCCTGAAGCTAAAATCCTCATTCTCATCTCCCTCTCAGGGCCTCTTCCTTCCTAGCCTCTGCTCCTTTTCGTCCAAGTCCTTCTAAAGACCCACTCACCTCTGGTATGATGTTTCCCTCCCTCTTTATGTCTCCAGAAAGCTTCTAGAGCCTTTCTCCTCCCTCATAAGACTTTTCTAAAGTTTTTCTTTCCCCTCAAACCATGCCCTACTTCCTCTGCCAAGTATCTCCTCCACATAAAAGCCCTCCCTTTATCCCTGAATACTTTCTCCTCTCCAGATTTGTTGTTGAGTCATTTTTCAACTATGTCCAACTCTTCATGACCCCGTTTGGGATTTTCTTGGCAGAGAAACTGGAATGATTTGCCATTTCCTTCCCCAACTCATATTATAGATGAGAAAACTGAGGTAAACGAGATTAATTGCCCAGAGTCACATAGTTAGTGTCTGAGACCAGATTTGAACTCAGGAAGATGAGTCTTCCTGACTCCGTTCCTGATACTGTTCCATTTTACCTCCTCCTCTCTCCAGATTTCAATCCCATAACTTATCCACACACTATCTTTGCCTCTTTCTCCCTCCATCCCTCCATTCACCTTCTTTCTATTGACCACCCCACTTGAACTCTGCAAATAAATTAGGACCATTAGCCATATAAAAGCCTTGGCTTTTTCTTGAGAAAAGGGATTACCTAGGAAGACTATGGGGGAAGGATTCTTAACCTCATATCCCTTGATAGGTTTGAGGGGGTCTATGGAGGGGAAATTATGGTTGTTTTTATTTTATCAATAAAAAATATTTAGTTTATTTTAAATATAAATTTACTTTATTTCAATATACAATTATTTCCTCCACATTACTACAGTTATGGAGTTATGTTATATACAGAGTCATTGAGATCTAGAAGATCCTTATAAAAATTTTTGGCCCTCTCTTCATATCAGAAAAGAAATATGTTTTTTTTCTTTTTCTTTTATGAAGTATTTACAGTATCTTATAGTAAATGTTGGGCTGAATATGCATGTCTGAGTTTCTAAACTTTTTTCTGCATCATCTGTTGGCCTTTGTGTGTTGTGTGAGGCTTCTGCAAAACTCCCCCAAAATTCCTATTTAATTTCTTATGCTTGATCTTCAACATATCAAAGCCGTGATGGAGAAATGGAGCCGTGGCAGAGATAACTTATAATTGGTTTCATTTGTAATCCTCTGTATTTTATTTTGTGGACTTAAAACTATTATTCTGAAAAGGGGTCCATGGGTTTCACCAAACTAACAAAGTGGTCCATGACCCCAAAAAAGTTAAGAAACTTTGTCATATGGCTCAGCGGATAGAGAGTCAGACCTGGAGATGGGAAGTTCTAGGTTCAAATCTGACCTCAGACACTTCCTAGCTATGTGACCCTGGGCAAGTCACTTAACCCCCATTGCCTAGCATTCACTGCTCTTCTGCCTTGGAACCAATACTCAGTATTGGTCTCAAGACAAAAAGTAAGGGTTTTTAAAAAAAAAAAGAAGAGAAAAGGAGAGGAGAGGAGAGAGGAGAGGAGAGGAGAGGGGAGGAGAGGAGAAAAAAGAAAAAAGAAGCTTTGCCATAGAAATATTTCTGGTTCAAAAAAAATTTTTTTTAAGCCTTGAACTAGGAACCAAGAAACCAGAATTCTAGCCTTGACTCTGACACTAACTTGCTAAGAAGGCACCTTTAGTAATTTCTATAGGCCTTAGTCTCTTGATTTTAAAAAATGGGGATGAAAATAATATCTGCCTCGATTATCACACAAGATGATTCTGAGGGTGAAAAGAGGTAATGCATGTGAAAGTATTTTCAAAAATATATAACGCTATGTAAATGGAGGGTTATTAAAAACCTCTAGCAGAAATCCCCACTGAACCAACCTTAACACTTTCCCAAGGGTGTGAGGGATGAGGGCAGGAAAGAAGCAGGGAGGCTTAATAAGAGCTAATGCTCCCCCCAGGGCATGCAAACTTTTAATGACAGCCCTGGGTAGAACACTGCGACAACTTCCCATAACAAGGCTCACTGGAACCACTTGAAAAGTTTCTCCCTCTCGGCCCTAGGGAGCAGGATGGGACCTCACTGGGGAACCATGTCTGGATACAGCCAAAAGGAGCAGATGAGGTAGCACTAGGAAAGATATTAGGCTGTTGAATGCCCAGTCTCAAAGCATCCTAAAAAGCCCATCCCCATCCCTGTCTCTGATCTCTTTAGCCTCTACCAACTTTTATAGTGAGAAAAGAAAAGCTTTCTTTGGTCTAACCAGAATCTCTTTTTGTAATTGCTACAGAGTCTCTGCCCTTGCTATTCCCACAGACCTTTTGGGCTAGAAGGGACACTGAGGATTATCTCAATCAGTTAAAACGAGTATTTTGTTTTTCATTCCTGTTGGACTCCATATCGCGCCAATACCGTCCATGGAATTTTCTTGCAAAGATACTGGAGTGTTTTGCCATTACCGTAAGTATAGATAAATATGAAGAATTCAGGGAAACGTGGAAGGCAGTGTGGTGAAGTGGAGAAAGCATTCAAGCTTTAGAATCAGAGGACCTGAGTCTCAATCCTGTCTTACCTACTTACTATCTAGGTGACATTAGACAAGTCCTTTCATCTCCTTAAGTCCCAATTTCCTCAACGGCAAAATGGAAGACTTTGATTAGATGACCTTTTAAGATTCCTTCCAACTTTAGGTAGGTCTTTGGTCCTACAGAAATCCTCTTTGCTACAACAGGTGGAGAAAATATCAAGAAGTGATTTTGGTGTCAAGAACAAAAGCCTCAAGAAAACTTTTTCTAAAATAAGATCATAGAACATTTGTACAACCCAGTGGAATTGCTTGTCACCTCTGGGAGTGGGAAGGGAAGAGGAGAGAGAAAGAAAATGAATCATGTAAACATGGAAAAATATTTTTTGCAAATAAAAAAAGATCATAGATTTAGAGTAGAAGGGTCCTCAGACCTACCTACTCTAACCCTCTCATTTTACAGATGAAGAACCTAAGATAAAAGGAATTAAGGAACTTGTCTAATGTCTAACAAATGATGAGTGTCAGAGAGAAGGTTTAACCCAGGTCCTCTCATCCCAACGTCCCACACTACCTCTTTTTATCATGTCACCTTTTTCAGTCTTATGGCTCTTTATTAAATCATCCCACACACACACTCTCTTACTTTCGGTCTTAGTAACATCTCTAAGACAAAAGGGCAGGAGTTAGGCAAAGAAGGTTAAGTGACTTGCTGAAGGTCACACAGCTAGGAAGTGTATGATGTCACATTTGAACCCAAGTCCTCCCAACTCCACACCTGGTACACTATCGGTTGTGTTACCTAGCTGCCCTCTCTTCATTAAATCTTCCCCAAACTCTTTTCTCACTTTGTGTTATTCTTCTACCCTGCCTTAACAGCCATTCACTCAGCTCTCATTTGTGGCTCCAAGAAGCTGTAGCATGCACAGTTGCCACATCCCAGTAAAATCATTTTTGCAGATGGCCTAATGTGGTTGAAGGTAACCCATTAACCTCAGACCCATTGGTGAGTTAAGGGGAATGTTTTCCCTAAGCATGTGAAGACTTCCAGAGGTGGAATGGGCAGATAAGGACAATTTGTTCCAATGCCCATGAAAATAGCTGAAGCAGAACCTGTGGAGTGCTTAGAGCTTGGACGGACATCAAAGAGGTCATCTACTACATCCTAGACCATTGCCAGTCATCCTGACTTTTATCTTGCCATTGGACTTTAGTGACCTTGGAAGTGAAAGTGAGGCTGATGTGACTGTGCAAATTTTGCTTCATTTAACTCCAATTCATGCCTAAGTCAAGACATCACCTCACAATGTTACTGATCCTCTTCAAAAGGAAGGGTGATGTTTTGCTTGATAATACATCTATAATCCAGATTTAATTGCTTGTCAACTCTGAGAGGAGGGAAGGATGAAGTGAGGAAGCCAAAATGCAGCATTTAACTTTGGAAAGCTTATGTGGAAATTTGTTGTTAAAATAAAATAAAGATTAAAACATTAAATAAATAAATAAATGAAGACGCCTAAACATCTTGTCTCATCCAAAAAAAAAAAAAAAAGGAAGGGCAAACAACAACATCTGGTGAAGCTACTTCCTTGTCCTCATTCAAATCCTTTTGATTCTTCCTCCTTCCTAAAAGCCTTCTCACCAAAAAAAAGAGAAAGAAAATTACAGACCAATTTCCTTAATGAACATTGATGCAAAAATCTTAAGTAAAATACTAGCAAAGAGACTCAGCATTATATCACAAGGATTATTGACTATGACCAGGTGGGATTTATACCAGGAATGCAAGGCTGGTGTAATATTAGGAAAACCATCAACATAATTGACCATATCAATAATCAAACTAACAGAAATCAAATGATTATCTCAATAGATGCAGAAAAAGCCTTTGATAAAATACAACACCCATTCCTATTGAAAACACTAGAAAGGGGGCAGCTGGGTGGCTCAGTGGATCCAGAGATGAGAGGTACTGGGTTCAAATCTCAGACACTTCCTAGCTATGTGACCCTAGACAAGTCACTTAACCCCCATTACCTAGCCCTTACCACTCTTCTGCCTTGGAACCAATACACAGTATTGACTCCAAGACGGAAGGTAAGGGTTTAAAAAAAAATAACACAGCATAGGAATAAAAGGGTCTTTCCTTAAAATAATCAGTAGAATTTGTTTAAAGTCTTCCCAGAACCACTCTGTTTCAGATGGGGGAATACTCTGGACTTGGGAAAGCTTATGTGAAAGCCAAATCAGGACATACTTACTTTCTTCCATACTCACTTTTTTCTGATTCCCTTCTTCCTGTGAGTATGATATATAATCCATTGATATAGGCAACTTCTTATCATCCTGACTATTCATCTAAAAGATTATGAAGACGATGATGATAATGATAACTAGTATTTATAGAGTACTTTAAGGTCTGTGAAGCACTTCCAGGAATATTATTTCATCTTATCCTCACAGCAACCCTGGGATATAGATCCCCTTTGTAAATGAGGAAACTAAGGCAGGCAGAGGTTAGGTGACTTGCCCAGTGTCATAATGTTTAAGGCAGGATTTGAACTCATGTCTTCCAGACTACAGGAATAGCACTTTATTAACCTAGCTGCCATATAACAAAACATCTTGTCTATAACCCTCTTCAGTTCCCAAAGTACTTTGTCTTCTGTTTCCACTTCTATCCTCCTTACCTGTAAGGTAAATTCCCTTTATAACAAATTCTAAGAAGCTTCCAAGTTGTTTGGTTGTGGTGGAATTTTATTCTAATAAGCCCATTGTTAGAAAGCCTTTTTCTAATGTGCAAAGACATAAGAGATGAATCAGCGATGCTGGTCCACCTCTCTTCAGGGAATAAACAAATGAAAAGAAGTGCCCTGAGTGTAATAGGGGAAGAGGAAAGGGTGTCAGATATACAGCACCCCATCCTCTTTTCTCCTTCAGACTCCTAAATCTTTTATGTGTAAGTGCCATCCTGATAGTTAATGTGGTGATTTAGTTTAGGTGATTGGAACGTTTCAAGAGAGGAAGGGAGGAGGGAGTTGATGCCTAATTGCTTCTTGATGTCAAGACAAAAGAACCAAAAGCTCAGCTAGAGTACAGCACTCCTCTCCCAGCTGACAATGCAAATATCACTGAGTAATTAGTGCATTGTCAAGGAGCTGAAGAAGCATCTGCTTGAGTGCTGGGATAGTCCTCTAACTGGTCTTCCGGGTACCAGTTTGTTCCTTCTCTAATCCATCCTCCACACTGCTGCCCAGGTAATCTTCCTGATGTCCCTCCAGAATAATGTCACTCTTCTACTCAAAAATCCTCAATCTCTCGACATTATCTATTAAATAAAGCTCAAACACCTAACCCTGGCATTTTAGGTGCTGCTGCCCAGACTTCTCTCTTTCACTTTCTCTGTGTTCTAGCCAAACTTTTCATCCCCTGTTTTAACTAGTCCTTAAGCATCTCCCTGTCCTCCCTGCTTGGAATAGATTCACCCTCATTATCCTATCTTCATCTCCATTTGTGGAAGCCCCTCTTTTCTATTAAAAAAATGCAACTTGGATAGCGGCCATTTTTCAACTGATAAATGGGCAAAGGATATGAACAGGCAGTTTTCAAAAGAAGAAATCAAAGCTATCAATAGTCATATGAAAACTGCTATAAATCACTAATAATTAGAGAAATGCACAGTAAAACAATTCTGAGGTCCCTCCTCACGAACCCATCGGATTGGCTAACATGACAGAAAAGGAAAACGACAAATGCTGGAGGAGATATGAAAAAATAGACCTACTAATTAATATACTATTGGTGGAGCTGTGAGCTAGTACAACTATTATGGAGAGCAGTTTGGAACTATACCCAAAGGGCTATAAAACTGTGTGAACTCTTTGACCCAGAATGCCTCTACTAGAACGATATGCCAAGGAGAGCAAAGGAAAAGGAAAAGGGATACTTAAGTTTAAAAATATATATTTATAACAACTCTTTTTTTGTGATAGCAGAGTTAGAAAGTGAAGGGATACTCATCAACCAGAGAATGGTTGACCAAGTTATGGTATATTACTATGATGGAATACCATTGTGCTATAAGAAATAATAAAGGGGGTGGTTTCAGAAAGACCTAGAAAGAGGTATATGAACTGATACAAAGTGAAGCGAGCAGAACCAGGAGAACAAACTATACAATTAACAGCAATATTATATTTTAAATATGTTTTATTTCTTTTTTTACCAATTACATGTAATAACAAATGTCCACATAAGTTTTCCAAACTGATAAAATCCAAATTGTCTCCCTCTCTCCTTCCCTCCCCTCTCCCAAAGCCAGCAAGCAATTCAATCTGGGTTATATATGTTATTATCATGCAAAACACATTTCCACATTGTGCATTTTTATAAATAAACAATTTTATAAAACCAAAACCCCAAAACATGTACCCAAATATGCAACTGAAAAATCATATGCTTTCGTCTGCATTCCTACTCCAACATTTCTTTCTCTAGAGGTGGCTAGCATCCTTTAACAGAAATATTATAAAGACAATTAACTGTGAAAGATTTGGTAACACTCATCAATACAATGTTTCACCACAACTCCCAAAGAATCAGGATGTGAAATGTTATCTATCTCCAGATGGTCTCAGAGTGGTCTCAGATTCAAGTGTATTTTTTATTTTTTTTCTTTTCCTTGCTTTTGGGGAGAACATAGTTAGTAAGGAAATATGTTTTGCATGACTTCCTTATGTATAATGTGTGTCATATTTCTTGCCTTCTCAATGGGTAGGGGGAAAGGGGGAAAGGAAGGAGAGAATTTGAAGGCGGTAGGGAGGAAAATCCCAACTTGGGAGTCATTGCTTCCATAAATCCTTTTCTAAACTACTCACCTCCAAGTAAGAGGAATCTCCCTCTTCTCAAATTTCTTCTAGCTCTTTGTTAGGCTCTTTTTGGCCCCTGTTATATTCCATTTTGTATCATGCTTACATAAATGTCACATCCCATCTGGTAGAATGTAAGCTATCTGAAGGGAGAGACTGAATTATTTTTTCTTTTTTGTATCCTTGGGACCTAGTAGAGTACCTTGTGCATGGAAGGAAGGAAGGAAGGAAGGAAGGAAGGAAGGAAGGAAGGAAGGAAGGAAGGAAGGAAGGAAGGAAGGGAGGGAGGGAGGGAGG
>NC_058133.1:177865970-177903542 GCF_016433145.1 Gracilinanus agilis
AAGGAAGGAAGGAAGAAATTATAGGGCCATAATATGCAATTCTTGACCCTTTGGCTGAGACACTCTCTTTCTTGCCCCATTCCTACCCCAACTCCAAGAATTTTCTTCACAGGGGGCAGTTGTTTTCACTCTGGCAGATGCCTCAATCTCCCATTCCAGCTAGCTCTGTGGTTTTATACAGTCCCTAGAGCGGGGTTCGGCAACGTATGGCTCTCAAGCCATATCTGGCTCCACCTCCAACCGGCCAGGCCGGGCAGAGCCCCAGGATGCGCCCCAGGGGGCCCTTCAGCCCCTGCCCCATATTCCAGGGCCTTCCGCCTCCATCCTCCTCCTTCCGCAGGTGTTTATGGCTCTCACAGCCAAAAAGGTTGCTGACCGTTGCTCTAGAATATGTGACCAATCCCCAAGCCAATACAAATAAATGTCCTGTTATGCCCAGGGAGGTGCCCAGGTTTTATTCATGCCTAATACACAATATAAATTTGTTCTCATCTGATAAAGACATCAGGGAATAGTATATTAATCACTTCTTTTAGTTGGTAGGGAGAATTGGATTTATTTATATGGTCGATACTCCCCTCTCCATGCCTATACTATGATCCTATTAATCTATACTCATCAGGGATAAAGCCAGAATTGTGCCAGAGCCATCTCCCAACCTCTTATGAAAGCTGATGGATAAATCTTCAGTATGAGCATTTACACCTTGAAAATTCAGGGCTTGATCTATGGTTTTGTTGATTCCGTAGACTGAAGAAAGTAATGGAGAAAGTGTTAATAAGATTAAATTTAAGAGTGTGCCTGTGCCTTTTGTTTTCAGAGAGCTGGTTGTTAACTTTTACCTGCATGCCCATAGGTATAATCAGCCATAACAATTATGGTTCACTCATTTCAGTCCTGTCCCTGAACCCATTTGAGGTTTTCTTGGCAAAGATGCTAGAGTGGTTTGCCATTTCCTTCTCCAGATTTTTTTTTACAGATTTTACAGATGAGAAAACTGAGGCAAATAGGGTTAAATAACCCTTACCCAGGGTCACACAGTAAGTGTCAGAGGCCAGATTTGAACTCAGGAAGATGAGTCTTCTTGACCCCAGACCCAGTGCTATATCCATGGCACCACCTAGCCACCACTGCCCCTTACTGACTGAAGTATAAAAGGAGCTTAATAAACGCTTGCTGATTGAATGAATGAATGATGCAAAGTATTTAATACTTTACTTTCCACTGACCCAAGACTTTCTTAATCAAAATTGCTCTCAAGGTGATGGCAGTTGGGTGTCTCAGTGGATTGAAAGCCAGGCCTAGAGACAGGAGGTCCTGGGTTCAAATTTGACCTCAGACCCTTCCTAGCTGTGTGACCCTGGGCAAGTTGCAGTCCCGGTTGCTTAGCCCTTACCACTCTTCTGCCTTAGAACCAATATACAGTATTGATTCTAAGATGAAAGGTAAGGTTGTTGGGGTTTTTTTAGTACTCTCAGAGACAACAGGAATCCTCTCAATTTGGAAAACTTGTGTGTAAATCTGTTATTAAAATAAAAATAAAAATACCCTCAGGGTGGAGTGGAGCTGGAGCAATTAGTAAGTGACACCAGCCAAGCCAATCTTTGACCAACTACTAGTTAGTTATCTTAGAATAAGAAAGCTCTAAGCAGCAAGCGCATCTGTCCGAGTTCTAGGATTTTGTAAGACTTCATGGAGCAGCACCTGATTTGTACCTTAAAGGCAAGGACTGAGTACAAAAGATGGGAATGAAAGGAGAGGCAATTCCACTGCAACCTCAGGGGAGGCCATGGGCAATGGCACGGGGATAAGAGAAAGCAAAGAATGAATGGGAAATGGATTTGTCATCAGAGACAACTCCCTGAGCAGGGCTGAAATATATTTGGAAATAAAAAAATGATATAAAAGATAGATTGATACAATTTAAAATTTAAAAATGTATATGAAAATAGAGATGGAAAGCAATCCTATGACAAGAACATAGACTATATGAAGGAAAGTTATGTGAAATATGGCTGGAATGGTCAAATGGAATCAAGGTGGTGGCCTTGAATAGCAGGATCAGAATTTTAGATGTTATCAAGCAACAGGGAACCTCCAAATAGAATAACAAGGAGTAGAAGAACAAAGTGATCAGAGACTAGGAAAGCTATCCTGTCCCCCTTTGGTCAGAAGGTGGGGGGAAATGGTCACTTAATTCACTTAACCACATTTATTCAGTCGCCTTTTCAAGAAGCATTGCATCCAAGAAAGGCTCAGTAGGAATCAATCACACGAAGGATGCAATCTAGGACTCTGATTTTGATGGGGGGATCATGGGGCAGTGGTTAACAGCTTTAGAAAACTCCTAGTTAACAAAGAGTATTGAAGATCTGACCTTCCTGAGCATTGATGTCATGGGGCTAGATGAGCCAATATTATTCATAGCATCATTGAATTCTTAACCCTTGATTTTACAGAAAAGGAAACTGAGGCTCACAGCGGTTGAAGGATTTGTCTAAGGTTATATAAGTAAAAATATGTCAGAGGTGGGATTTGAATCTAGGTCCTATGACTCCATGGTCAGCGCGCTGTGAGCTACTTGAAGGCAGGGACTGTCTTTTTGCCTTTGTTCATATAACCCAGGACCTGGCACATGACGGGTGCTTATTAAATGTTTATTAATTAATTATACCAAGATGTAGGACCACTAGATGGTGCAGTAAATAGAGTTCTGGGCCTAGAATTAGGGAAGCTTCATCATCCTGAGTTCAAATTTGACCTTGGGCATTCACCAGCTGTGCAACCCTGCACAAGTCTCTGTTTGCCTCAGTTTCCTTATCTGTAAAATGAGCTAGAGAAGGAAATGGCAAACCACTTGATTATCTTTGCCAAGAAATCCTAAATAGCACCACAGAAAGTCAGATACAACTGAAATGACTAAATAAAAAAAAATCACAGATATAGAGCTCGAGGCAACCCCACTGGACAATTAATTGATCATCAATATCCCAATGAACAAACAGGCATTTTTTAAATTTAATTTAAAGATTAATTAAGAAAATTTTTCCATGGTTACATGATTCATGTTCTTTCTCTCTCCTCCTCCCAACCCCCTCCCTGTAAAGATGAAAATTAATATTTAATAACTATTATATTTTATAAATTTTATTAATAATAAAACACATAAAAATACTAGAGTGAAAAGGTGCTAAACTAACTTCAGCCACGCTCGTGAAGAAGAGAGAACAAGGGAGGAGCCTACAGAACTTATAAAACAATAATGTGACCACACAAACATGGAGGTGCAGGAGAGATTAAAGGGGATTTTGGGAAATACTAAGGGACTTCTGGGGGATGAAGTCCAAGGTTCAAAATCTCCATTTATACATCTCATAGCCAACGCACAATTCCACTGGGTTTTACATGTCAAACAGGCATTTATTACGTGCCTTACAATGCCTCAGGCACTGTGCTCATCCTTTAGGAAAAGGTCAACTTTTTTTGTTTAGTTTCTTTTTTAAACCCTTGCCTTCAGTCTTAATATCAATTCTAAGACAGAAGAATGTCAAGGGCTAAGCTATGGCCGTTAAGTGACTTGTCCAAGGTCACATACCTAGGAAGTGCCTGAGGCCAGATTTCTATTTTTTCTTTTAAGATTTATAAAACCTTCTAGTAATTCTACACTGAATCTTTCCCTAGAGGAAGAATAGGATCTAAGCAGGCATTTGGCCACTTCCATCACCTGCCTCTGTTGTCCAGCTTGTACATGAGCTATTTATTACACTGGTTACCGTACATCCCTGGAATATGACTCAGCTTGTCCCTCCACCGACTACAGTATCGGTATGCTGGCTTATCTGCTCCTTCCATTCTCCTGGCCCATAAGGCTGGAACTGTACCAGTAGATGTGTTTAATGCACGACCACCTGATCCCTTCAAGGGCTATTGACATCTGGCCATGACTGTAAGGCCATGCTATTTTATCTCCTCTCTCCACAACTGGTTCTCTTTTCTGCTTTCTATCGCAGCCCCATCCCTGCCTCTAATCACTGTGGCTGCTTCTGATCTTTTTGTTCTCTTACCTCTTTTCATTGCTTTTTTCCCCCTCCTCTCTCTCTCTCCCGTTGTCATTTCTCATATGAAAAGGCTAGCTTTTCTAGTCCTCCCAGCCAATCCGAGAACTCCCTTTCTCCCTCTTAGCAAAAAGAACCAATCGCAGCCCCTTGAATGTAATCTCTGGGTCTTCAGCGCTTCTCATCTGGGTTCCTTGGTTGCTGGGGGACTCAGGAGCTGCAGCCTTGTCACCAAAACAGTGCTATGTTTGCCAGCTACATCTGGCCTGCGTCTGTTCCATAAACCATCAGCAGCATGCTCAATAACAGAGTTGGTTGATTTTTTTTACTATAATACTAATTAGAGCCATTTATATGAACTCCATTCCATTTATGACAAATCACCACGAAGCACAATGACAATTATGTTTCTATCATTAAATAGGAGCCAAATTAACTTATCTGTGAACTCCATTTGGTTTTATATGTAGTTATCCTCAGTCTGCCTCCATCACCGCACATGGACCACTGACATCTATCTACTCATGCAGCAGGACTGTCTGCCCATAAAGCAATGCCCAGGACTATGTCCAGAGGAAGATGACCAGAATGAAACAACTGGAAACTATGCTGTCTATGCAATAGAATAAAGGGGGGGGGGTATCTGTCTTTGGCCTGGAAAAAGGAAGACAGACTGTGTCATTTTTCTGTAAAATGAGTGTCAAGAATGTCTCTACTCCAGAATTGTGCAGACTCTCAAGTGAGGAGGGAATCCATCAGGTCTTTCTTTCTCAGGCCCTGGCAGACAGAGCTAGGAGCAAAGGGTAATTGTTATTTAAAGGGGATTTAGTGGGGCAGCTAGGTGACTAAGTGGATAGAGATTCAGGCCTAGAGACAGGAGGTCTTGGGTTCAAAAATGGCCTCAGACACTTCTAGCTGTGTGACCCTGGGCAAGTCACTTAACCCCAGTTGCCTAGCCCTTACTGTTCTTCTACCTTGGAACCAATATCCAGTATTGATTCTAAGATGGAAGGTAAGGGTTTATAAAAAAAAAATAATAAATAAGTAAAGGTGACTTAGGTTTGAGGGAAAGGAAAACATGCTAACTCTTAGTCATCCACAAGCAGAATGGGCTATCTGAAAACCTAGTAGATTCCCTACATAGGAAACCTTCGAGGAAAGACTGGGTGACAATTTGCTGGGCATGTTGAAGAAAGAATGTTTCCTGTACAGGAGATTCCTTCTCTGAGATTCAATTCGGTGATCAATTTAGTTTTGCTTTATTTTGTTTTGATCTTGGTTGACAAGTTAGGTTCTCTTTGAAAAATCCAGAACTAAATGGGAAAAGTCCAACTAAGGAGGAAAAGCCCATGGGAACACAGAGAGAAAGAAAGAAAAAGAAAGGAAGAAAAAATTCTTTCAGAAGGTTACATTTCAAATGTGAATCATCCTCCCAGCCAACTAAACTCCCTTAGTGCAGGTCAGCTCATCTGCTCTTGTTCAAGCTTCAGCAGATGCTAAGAACAATTATTTTCCATCCATTCCAAAGGCATTTCTTTTATTAATCAAACTTGGGGAGTACTAAGACTTGGTTTCTTCCAACTCCTCAAGAACTGGAATTCTGCCTGTGGATAAAATAGGTATGAAGAATAATTATTCATATTTATACTATCTTTTAAGACTTGCAAAGTGCTTTTCTCCCAACCCTGTGATAGAATCAGTGCAAATAGTATTATCCCACGCCTGAGGATGAGGAAACTGAGGGCCTGTCTAGAAGGCACTGGCCCACAATCACATATGTAGTATTAAATGTCCGAGACAAGATTTGAAACCAGATCTCCAGTCTCTCAAAAGAACTTTGTTGTTGCCTCCGGGATCTGTTTGAGTATGCGAGGTGTATGCATTTTCCTCTGGAGGATTTGGGACAAATCTGTACAGATTTATTCCCTTTGATCTATAAAATAGCCACTTGGAAGAGGATTTGAAAGAAGCCCTTAGCCCTTAATGACCCATTGTTCTTGCACACCAGACTGGCAGAGGTGATTTCACTTCTTTCCTCGTGGGAATTTAGAGAACTGATCAAATGAAAAAGCAACTGATTAGAAGGGAATCATATCAAATAAAAGGTTAACACACAGAAATTTCCAAGAAGTGATTCAAATTCAAAAGGGCAATGATCTGTCTCTAGTGGATAAAAGATTAAAAGACATGAATAGGCAATTGGCAAAGGAAGAAATATAAACTCCAAATAATCATTTTTACAAAGGTCTACTCCCATAATAATCAAAGAAAAGCAAATTAAAATAACTTTGAGGTATTACCACCTCCAACCCATCAAACTTGCAAAAAAATAAAAATGTAAACTCAGAGCTGGTAGAGGTATAACAAAGCAGGTACATGGACAGACTGCTGATGGCATGGCAAATTGGCCAGCTCTTTTTGCCCATCAAATTGGTAATACATAACAAGTCATAAAACTGATCATGCCTTTGACTCAATAACGCCATTACTAGAATGCTACCCAGAGGAAATATTTAAAAATCAACACGTGCAAACGTTTATAATTGCATTGTTTGCAATATAGGGGAAAAAATGGAAAACCAATCTAAATGTCCAGAGTTTGGGCAATGGCTGCCCCAATTGCAGAATACAAATGTAATGGAAAAGAATGAAATGGAATATAATAGCACCATTAAAAAATGTGAAAAAACATAAAAATAAGGAAAGATTCATAGGAAATAATGCAAAACAAAAAAGACAGAACTAAGTAATGAATAAAGATTTATTAAGTACCTATTCCATGCCAGGCACTGGAGATACAAAGAAAAGTGAAAAAATAGTTCTTACTCTCAAGGAGCTCGCAGAAAAATGAGGGAACCAACGTGAGAACAACTATGTACAAATAAGTTATTTGTTATTCTGTAATTTCTTCCATCATGTCCAGTTCTCTGTTACCCATCTGGAGTTTTCTTGGCTGAGATAGTGGAGTGATTTGCCATTGGCTTCTCCAGCTTATTTTACAGATGAGGAAACTGAGGCAAACAGGGTTAAGAGACTTCCCCAGCATCACAGAGTTAGTAAGTATTTATTTCTGAGGCCAGATTTGAGCTCAGGATGTTGAGTCTTCCTGACTTCGCATCTGGCTCTCTATCTACTACACCACTGAGATGCCCCACAAACAAACTGAATGTAGGATAAATTCGAGATAATCAACAGAGGGAAGGCACTAAGATTAAAGAAGAATGGGAAAGAAGGTAGGACCTTATCTGAGACTTGACCAGTCAGTCAATCAACAGGAAGGAGGGAGAACTGTATAAACATAGATTATAACCACATATATGTAAAAGAAGGGTATGAATGCACAAAAAGGAAATACTAGAGCAAATAGAAGGAAAACCATAAAAAGAGAACCACATAAAGGGGACAATGAAGAACTTATTACTACCTAGATCAAATAAGTAGTTTGTGAACAACAGAACAAAAAAGAACAAGTT
Source organism: Gracilinanus agilis (assembly GCF_016433145.1). Classification (NCBI taxonomy): domain Eukaryota; kingdom Metazoa; phylum Chordata; class Mammalia; order Didelphimorphia; family Didelphidae; genus Gracilinanus; species Gracilinanus agilis. The sequence goes on from NC_058133.1 coordinate 177,873,499, forward strand.
GCTATTGTTTTTTAAAGTAATGAGTGAGTGTTAAGTGTTTCATATTGATTTATTTATTGAGTTTTATTTTTAATAAATTTTGAAAAATTACATGGGCTAAATCGGACCTGGGATAATGAATTAGGTCATGATTTGGATGAACAGCTTGCAACCTCTTGCAACCATTTGCCTAAACTTCATTCTAAATTTTTACTTTCTTGCTACTTTATTCCTTAATTATCTAACAAGGTCATACATCTGATCGTACAATTCGAGAAGGATTTTGCTCTTTGCAACATGGTTTAGTGGAAAGAGTTCTGGATTTGGATCATGAAAGTCTGGATTCAACACTTGACTCAGCTACCTACCTTTGCCACCTTGAGTAAGTCATATTACCTCCCTGGTGTTAGAAATAAAGAACTCTCTGGGCCATAATTCTGAGATAAAGATCCAAACTTTAATTAAAGGGGTAAATTAAAGCTGGAGGTCTCAATGAGCCCAGCCTGTGGCAAAGACCACCTTTAGATGTTCAACAGTGTGTTTTATGGGGTTTTGACAGTTAATTAGCCCAAGTCATTAAGAAGGCAGAAAGCAGAAAGGTTAAGAAACATGCCATGGTGTTTGGGAACGAGGGTTTGGAATATTTGATACAAAGTCCTAAATTAAGTATGAGATTAAGGTAAGAAAATGTAATTAGTCCCCCAGAACTTGTCATACAACTTAATTCAAAGTAACCTTTCTTGGTCATATTACTTTGGGGAGCCTGGAGTTGGCATAAATCTACAAAGGATCAACCATCACTGAGACATGCCATGTCTCATCAGGTGATCTCATCAGGCCAGCTGTACATTGACCATTCCCAGTGAACCCAGCTCCTTTGGCACAGGTTTCAGCTTCCCTAAATAATAAGTACACAGACCTGAAATGTTTATTCCTCTAACAGAAACTCTAATATATTTAGCTACTGTAACATTCTAAAATATCAAACTATATCCTTTCTAATACTATGATTAATATTCTATTATCATAATTATCATTTTATACACTTTACTAACTTTTCTAACTTTTTTCTAAAAATCATAGTTGCAGGGGGTAGCTGGGTAGCTCAGTGGATTGAAAGCCAGGGCTAGAGATGGGAAGTCCTGGGTTCAAATCTGACCTCAGATACTTCCTAGCTATGTGACCCTGGGCAAGTCACTTGACCCCCATTGCCTACCCTTACCACTCTTCTGCTTGGAACCAATATACAAGATGATTCTGAGATGGAAGGTAAGGGTTTGGTTTTGTTGTAGCTTTTTTTAATGAGCAGGAGAAGGAAATGGCAAACCATTTTAATATCTTTGCCAAGAAAACTACAAATGCTGTCATGAAGAGTAGCACAACTGAAATGACCAAAACAACAATAAGCTACTAAAATTTAAAATGGTCCCAAGACCTTTGGAATACCCTGTACTTATATAATCTATTTCACAAGCATGTGAGGGAAGCAGTTTTTTTAATCCCTTACCAGAATCAATACTATGTATTGGTTCCAAGGCAGAAGAGCAGGAAGGGTTAGGCAATGGGGGTTAAATGACTTGCCCAGGGTCACACAGCTAGGAAGTGTCTGAGGCCAGATTTGAACCCAGAACCTCCCATTTCCAGGCCTGGCTCTCTATCCACTGAGCTACCTTTTAAACTTAAAGTAATAGCTAGCATCAGTGCTAGCTACTGGCCAGCATTAGCCATGCCTTCCCTATCTAGCACTTATAAAAGAAATTTTATCAAGTTTAAGACTTCACATTCATCCCAAAATCTCTGTTAATTCTTAGTTTGTGCTTCTCTTACCAAGAAACCTCCAGAATGGCAAAGCTGAAAAAAAGAAAACTACACTCAAAATCAGAAGATCTAGGTTCAAATCCTGGTTCTGATACTTAATATCTGTGTGACCCAGGTCGAGTCACCAAATCTCTTCCACCTAGAATTATTTGATCTTGTAAAATGAGAATGTAGGGCTGACAGAGATCATCTTGGCCAACCCCATCATTTCCTAGATGAGATCCATAGAGATCAAGCTACTGAACTAGGATTGAAGAGCATATGAGAAGCAGTCAAGGCTAGACCCAGATCTGGCTCCATTTCAATGTTCTTTCTAACATACAACACTGCCTCATAATATTCCAAAGTTGCTTTAAGCTATTAAAGCTTAAAATAGCACTAGGCCTTTTAGCACAGCCTATATTTATGAAATTTACCTCACCGGCTTGTAAGGAAAGTATTTTTGAAATCTCAAGTAATAGCATTTAAGTAAAAACATAATATTCTCAAAAAGTAAAATAAAATATTGGGCATCTAGGTGCCTCAGTGGATGAGTGTTGTTCCTGGAGGCAGGAAGATTCCTTTTCTTGAATTCAAAGCTGGTCTCAGTCTCCAACCAGCTGAGTGACCCTGAGCAAGTCTCTTGCCCCTGTTTGCCTCAGTTTCCTCATTTATAAAAATGAGCTGGAGAAGGAATGGCAAACTACAACTGTATCTTTGCCAAGAAAACCCCAAATGGGGTCACAAAAAGTAAAATACAACTGAAATAACTGAACAACAATAACAACAACTATATTATTATTCTCCAGAGCAACATCACCTGGTCTTTCAACCTCCTCCCACCTCCCATCACCTCTGTGTTATTCCTTAAACAATTCCTATAATTCCTTCCTTCTCCTATAAAACATAAGTTTATCCTCACCCTGCAGAGTCTGGACAAGAAACTCCCTTGACTCCTCTCTGTCCTTTTTAGCATCACTTTCCATAGTGCCATAGTGCTAGCATTCTTATAATACTTTAAAGCTTACAGAGTGATTTATTTACGTTATCTCTTTTTATCTTCAAAACAATACTCTGACAATGCAAATTAAAACAACTATAAGGTATCATTTCACAACTATAAGATCAGCTGATAAGACGGTAAAGGAAAGTGATAATGTTGACAGGGATGTGGCAAAATTGAGACACTAATACATTGTTGGTGGAGTTGTGAGTTGATCCAACTGTTTTGGAGAACAATTTGGAATTATGCCCAAAGGATTATAAACAATGTATACCCTTTGATCCTGTAATACTAATAGGTCTGTATCCCAAAGAGATTTTTTAAAAAGAGAGAAAGGACTTGTTTGTATAAAAATATTTTTAGCTGTTCTTTTTGTGGTGACAAAGAATTGGAAATTGAGGAGATGTCCATCAATTGGTGAATGACTGAACAAATTGTGGTATATGATGGTGATGGAGTACTGCTTTATTGTAAGGAATGATGAACAGAAAGAGCTGGAAAAATCTGCATGCACTGATGCAGAGTGAAATAAGTAGAACCAGAACATTGTACATAGTAACAGCAATACTGTGGAACAATCAACTGTGATAGACTTAGCTACTCTCAGCAATACAGTGACCCTGGACAATTCTAAGGGATGACAAAGAATGCTATCCACCTCCAGAGAAAGAACTGTTGGAATCGGAATGCCAATCAAAGCATAAGCTTTTTCACTTTTTTATTTGGGGTTTTGTTTCAGGGTTTTGGTTTTATATGATTTTTCACTTACAAAAGTGAACAATATGGAAATATGTTTTGCATGATAATACATGGATAATCCAGATCAAATCACCTGCCAACACCAGGAGGGGAAAGGGAAGAAAAGGAAGAAGGTAAGTTCAATCCTATAACTTAGGGAAACTTGTGTGGAAATTTGTTATTACATGTAATTGGTAAAAAGATAATTAAGGGGGCAGTTGGGTGGCTCAGTGGGTTGAGAGTCAGGCCTAGAGACGGGAGGTCCTGGGTTCAAATCTGGTCTCAGATACTTCCCAGCTGTGTGACCCTGGGTAAGTCACTTAACCCCCATTGCCTAGCCCTTACCACTCTTCTGCCCTGGAGCCAATACACAGTATTGACTCCAGGACGGAAGGTAAGGGTTTTTATTTTAAAAATTTTTTTAATTAAAATAAAAAAGACAATTAAAATAAATGTGTTATTAAATGTAATTGGTAAAAATATTATAATAAAATAAATATATTTGCTATTATGTGTAATTGGTAAAAATAATATTAAAACAAATAAATTTTATTACACATAATTGCTAAAAATAAAAATATTCAAATAAAATAAATTTATTATATGTATATGGTAAAAAAATGTAAAAAAAAAATGTATTGGGTAAAAAATGTTTAAAAAATGCATCTAAGATGCAATCACTACAATTATCATTAAGCCCATTTTACAAACAAAGAAACTGAGTTCTGAAGTTAAGTGATTTGTCCTTGGTCCCAAAGCTAATAAATAAAAAGCAAGGACCTGTTCTTAGATCTCTTCTGACATCAGTCCAACACTATTTCTACCATGTCTGGCTATCTCTCATCTCTCCTCGCCCATTTAAGTCCTGGCTTCATTTCTGTGCTCAGGTGAGTGTGACTTGTCAAACATTTGGTTGAGTCCCTGTGAATGCCTGAAGCTGTAAGGAGGTTTGGTCCAGTTTAACACCTAGTGTAAGTAAGTAGTTTATCCATTCTTTCCCGGGGCAATAATAGAGGGATCCCTCAATGAGGCCAGAAGCCTGGGGGAGGTGGAGGCAGCACAGGCTGATGGGAAGACAGTCAGACCAGGGGTAGGAGATCACCTTTGAATCCTGGTCCCAAATTTACTAGCTATTTGTCTGTGAGCATGTTTACAGTTTTTATGTTTCATTTTTACCTGAAAACTGGGGATCTAAAGGCAGCATGGCAGGAGGCCTCCAACAAAGAGAGCCTAGGTATAAGACCCATTTCTTACACTTACTGACCCTAGACAAGTCATTCAATGTCCCAGTGACCCAGGCAACTAATACTCTAAGGCTCTGAGCTACAAAGATATTTTGCATCAGCAGAAAGGGGGTTCCTTACTGGAAGCTGCCTACACCAATGAAATCACAGATCTAGTCACACTCATTCCCTTCTACTCCTCCCTCCCCCATCCAGATAATAGTTGTTGTTCTGTCTCAGCCAATTCTTCATGACCCCATTTGAGGTTTTCTTGACAACAATATTGGAGTGGTTTGCCATTTCCTTCTCCAGTTCATTTTATAGATGAAGAAACTGAAGCAAATGAGGGTAAGTGACTTGCTTAGGATCACACAGCTAATGTCTCTGGCTGGATTTGAACTCAGGGAGAGGAGTCTTCCTGACTCCAGGATCAGCACTCACCCACTGAGCCGCCTAGTTGCCCTAGATAAAACTATCCAGATAATAACACTTGTGAAAATTACATCAGAGAAAAGGACTTTGTAAGCCTTGAAGCATCACCAAAATATGAATTGTTATTTTCTTGCCTGTTCCTTATCTTGCTTTTTCTATAATTCTGTCTCACCTTTCTCCCCCTTGTGGACATGAGAAACTATTTCTCCATTGCTAGGCTCATCATCACTTCAAGAGATCCCAAATTCAAAAGCAAGGGGAAAGGGAACCCCAGACTCTCACATCCTCTACATCCCAGCACCACCACCTCCATTAAAGTACTCCCTCCTTGCTGCTCTGATCCCAATTTTCTCTCCTTGTCAGTCAAGAAGTAGGGGGAGATCCCCAAATGCAACATAAAGGGGATAAAAAATTTCCAACCATGGTACTGGAATGAACAGGCTGTCTTGGGCAGAGCCACAACCAAGTATTTGTATATACTAGGGCACATTTCCAAATTGTGCTCCTTTCCTGGTTCATTCCTAAGAAGCTTTGATCCTTTGCAGTAAAGGCGTATGTGGCTTACTTCATCATTTATCCATTATCCAATTTGCCCTCCATCTCTTCACTCCTTATCTCCATTTCTAGGACCTCAAGACTCAAGCCCTCATCACCTTTTTCCTTTACACTAAATTAGCCTTTTAAATTGGTCTCCCTGCTTTTAGTCTCCCTCCTCTTCAATCTGAACTCCACACAGATGTCAAAAGACTCCTTATAGGCCAAAACATTCTTCCTAAGGTCCATAGGCCTTACCATGACTCCCTATTGCCTTCCACAATATAATTCCAACCTACCTTTCTGGTCTTATTTTACCTTTCTACCTTTGAAGAATTCTAAGTTCCAGATGACTAACTATTTCCTGTTCTACAAACACCGTCTTTCAATATCTGTTCCCACTTGTTTATACAAGTAATTTCATATGCCTGAAACATTCTCCTTCTTCATGTCAGCTTCTCAGAATCCTTATGTCCCTTCAAGACTAACCCTAAGTGCCAGCTCCTCTGTGAAGACTTCCCTCATCTCCCCAGTGATTCGTTTTCTCTTCCCTCAATTTTCCTTAGCTATACTTTCATGTATCAAATAATAAAATGTAAACTTACTGTAGGCAGGGCAGCTAGATGGCACGATGGATAGAGCAACCAAGCCTTAGAGGCAAGGAAAATTCATTTTCCTGAGTACAAATCTAATCTCAGACACTTACTAGCTGGGTGACTCTGGGCAAGTCACTTAATCCTGTCTGCCTCCATTTTCTCTTCTGTCAAATGAGCTGGAGAAGGAGATGGCAAACTACTCCAATATCTTTGCCAAGAAAATCCCAAAAGGAATCATGAAGAATTAAGCACAATTGAAAAAGGACTAAACAACAAGAAAAGCTGCTTAATTTTGCCTAAAATGCTTGTTATATATAAATATATTGTATATATACATTTTCCTTGCACATTAGAAAACATTTTATAAATGTTTGTTCAGTTGAATCACAAAACAAATTCCCATGTAGCTTGAAAAGCAAAACTTTCTTCATTAAAATATATATTTAAAGGGGGCAGCTGGGTAGCTCAGTGGATTGAGAGCCAGGCCTAGAGACAGGAGGTCCTAGGTTCAAATCCGGCCTCAGACACTTCCCAGCTGTGTGACCCTGGGCAAGTCACTTGACCCCCATTGCCTACCCTTACCACTCTTCCACCTATAAGTCAATACACAGAAGTTAAGGGTTTAAAATTTAAAAAAAAAAAATTAAAAAAAAATATATATATATATATATATTTAAAAAGACTTTTCCTTGAAAGTCTCATCATTATATTCCTATATACTCCCTACCCCCCTGGTGTCCTGAAAGCAACATTCTCACTTGCCCACTCCTAGTCCTAGCCCTGCTGACATTCTATGATTCCACCTCGTAATTTCTCATCCTTTCTGGATGCTGGGGGAATATTTCTCCCCTGCTAGGCCCAGAATAGAGAATTTGTGGCTCCATGAGGCCTTGACTTCAGTCCTCTGGATCTTGGAAAGGGGATTCAGGACTTCTTCTACCCAGATCAGACTATCACTCTCCCCAGAATCTATTCATTATGATTCCTTCTCTCACTCAACCTCAAGTTTCTCATAATCATCCCATTAGTGTCACTCCAAAGAATGGAGAGCCCAGAAAGAGCATAAGAAAGGTAAAGAAAAAAGAGGAAATCAAGAGGCAAGGTCCAGAAGAAGCAATCTTTGTATGTACTCTTTCATTCACTGATTCATCCATCCATTTATCTATTCATTCAGCAAACATTTATTAAATTCCTATGAATATAAAGAGATGAAAGTGATACAAAATTTAGGTAGGACATATCCCTGCCTTCATTGAGCTTACAGTCTAGTAAAAGGATGACACAAACACAGGCATCTGTCTATGATACATAATATTACATGATCAGTTTGTGTAAGGGGGTGCAAAACACAGTGTCATAGCCAATGGGAAAAATGGTTGCTGACTAGAGGGATTAAGAAAAAACTTCATGGAGGAGATGGTATTTGAGCTGGTTAATAAAGGATTGATAAGAATTTAACAGGCAAAAAAAAGAGACAAGGAAGGACCTTCCAGGCATAAGACGCAGCCTAAACAAAAGTAGGGGGTGTAAGAACTGAGTTCTTGTTTAGAGGGCAGAGAGTTGTCTGATTTGGCTGAAGTATAGCATTTGTGGAGAAGAATAATATGAAATAAGACTGGAAAAGTAAGGTGAAGCCAGATTAATAGGGATCTGGAGCCAAGCAAAGGAATATAAATATCACTGGGCAGCGATTAGGAACCACTGAAGAATTTTGAGCAGAAAAATGACATAGGATCAAAGAGAGAAGAGATCTCAAAAGCTAACAAGTCTACCCTCCCCCCATTTTACAGATGAGGAAATACAGGCAGAAAAAGGTTAAAATCTGGTCCAGGATCACAGAGCCAATAATATCTGAGAGAGGATTTGAACTCTTCTTCCTGACTCCAAACCCAGTTAGTTCTCTATCCACTAGGCTTCCTCATTTCCTCACATAGTCACTTGGGGAAAAGAAAAAGTGGTCTGAACTTCCCCCATCAAAACTCTTGTGTTGGGCAGAGTGGAAGAGAGAGGGTAGTCGTGAATGTTCACTAAATACTTGTATAAGAGTTCCTCTTCTCTTTTGAACACATACCCTATTCACCAAGCTCCCCCTTTCTCTTCCCGCTGCCTGGTCCTTCTCCCCCTGCATTACTCATGTTGGCTACTAGGTGGCACTGCCAATCTATAAGGATTGAACATCTGCCCATCCTGTGGTGCATAACTGGCCCTGGGGAACTTTGTTTTCTGTCCATCCTGCCCACTTTCCCACCCACCTCCTGTACCTATTTTCTTTCTCTCCGGTCCACTTTACTGACCTTTCAGATCTTTCTCTCTTAACTCAGTATCCAGTCTCTTCCTCAGTTCAATCCACCCCACATATCACTGGCAGATCGCATTACTTGACTGTCTATAAATCACTTCCCTGCTTAAGAACAGATAAATCTCCATGGAAAAAGAATCTTAAAAAAAAAATAAAATAAAATTATGGAAATAAGATTCAGTGGAATTGCTTATCAACTCCTGGAGGGGGGAAGGAAGAGGGGAGGGAGACAACAAGAATCATGTAGCCATGGAAAAAAATGAAAAAATAAAAGAACAGACAGATCTCACTCCCTCTTTCCTGCCCATGGTATAAACCCCTCTGCTTGATCTCTACTCCTATGGTACTTAAAGCCTTTCCATATAGTAGCGTGGTATTTCATCATGTACTATTGGTTAATGCTAATTATTTCCCATGGTCCTGATCTTCCTAACTATCTTGTCAGCTCCTTGAGGACAAGTGTTGGATTCTAAACACTGTGTCATGTTTGGTAACACGATGTTATGGAATGGACACTAGAAGGTCAGAAGACCTGTTTTGACACTTACTAGCTTACCTGCCCACCAGTCCTGCCAAGTTACTTAATCTCTGTGAGTCTCAATTTCCTTTGCAGTAAAATGGGAATAATTTACATTAGCTACATTACAAGATCGTTGTGAAATTAAATTAGATTTTATATATGGGAACATTTTATTATCAAAAATCATTATATCTGTGCGTATGAGTTATTATTGTTATTATTAGGGTAGGGATTCAATGATTACTTCACTTAGATATTATTAAGTTGGTTCTTGTTCATCATATTCAAAGAGAACTGAAATGACATCACTGGTGACATCTTTTGACTGGCACTTAAATTGGATTGAAGTGAGGCAGAGTTACACAAATTTATCCACCTCACTTACTCTTCCGGAGTGATGGAAGCCCAGTGGCAAGCCAAAAGTCAGGATGATTGAGGGTGACTCAGAATGCAGGGAATGGCCTTGGCTGCTTCTATGTCTAACCGAGCTGTAGGCACTCCACAGCGACTGTTCCTCCCTGCCTTCATGACCATTGGAACGAATTCTTCTCATCCATCCCTTCCACTGGGGGAAGTCTTCATATGCTCACTGATAAACTTGAGGTCTGCTGGTTACCCTCACCCTGGCTTAGCCCACCTACCCAAATGTTTTTCTCAGGGTGTACCTTTACACATACTTCAGCTTCTTGGAGCTGGGTGGCAGAGGGACCTCAAAGGAGGATGAGCAGCCCTTCAAATGGCTCTGCAAGTAGACAGTAACAGCAATATCATGGAATGATCAACTGCGATAGACGTAGCTACTCTAAGCAATGTAATGATCCAGGACAATTCTGAGGGACTTGGGACAAATAATGCTCTCCACCCCCAGAGAAAGAACTGTTGGAGTAGAAACACAGATGAAAGCATATGATTTATCACTTGTTTATTTGAGTATGTATTTGGGTTTGGGGTTTTGTAAGATTATTCATTTACAAAAATGAACAATGTGGAAATATGTTTTACATAAAAATACAAGTATCACCCAGATTGAATTGCTTATCAGCTCTGAGAGCACAGAAGGAAGGAGCGAGGGAGACACTTTAGATCAGATAACTTCAGAAAACTTATGGGGAAAATTGTTATTACATGTAATTGGTAAAAAAAAAAATTAAATAAAATATTTTTAAATGGTTCTGCAAGTTCTGGCACCAGAGATACTAATCTTCCATGAACGGCCCATAGACTGTTATTAAGTAGCTGTTTCATAGAAGCCACTATGATGAGAGCTCACACAAAATTCAAAATGGCATAGCTCCTGTCCTCAAGGATCTTACTGTCTTAATAGTGGGGGGCTGGGTTGAAGAGCAGAACTTTGCACTGTATGTAGAAGTATAGTGTAATTCAAGGTAAATTCAATGGAGCAAAGGAAAGACCTAGTCAAGATATTCAGGAAATTAGGAAAGTGGAAGTTTACTTTCAGCTGAGGTGGGGTGGGAAGAGGAGAGGAAAGAGTCAAGAAAGGTTTTGTGGAAGATGGAGAGCAGGGTCTAAAAGAAAGGAGATTTCAAGGGGTAGAGATGAAGAGGGGGTACCTTCTGAACATGAGGCAAGACATGCATAAAGACATAAAGGCAGGAGAGAAAATGATATGATCGTGAAAATCTATAGTCAAATTTTTTCTAATATAAAGAGCTAGAAAAGGAGTCATATAAAGTAAGGGTAGGGGAACAGCTAGCTGGTGCCGTAAATGGATTCCTAGGCTTAGAATCAGAAAGATTCATCTTCCCAAGTTCAAATCTGGCCTCAGACACTTAAAAGCAATGTAGCCCTGGGCAAGCCACTTACCCTGTTTGCCTAAAAAATAATAAATTTAAGTTTAAAAATAAAAATAAAGTAAGAATAAAAAGATATAGTAGATAAGGTATTGCAGCTATTTGGAGACAGGTTCAAATCACACCTTAGAAACTTAAAACCTGTCTGACTTTGAGCAAGTCTTTTAACCTCTCAGTGTGTCAATTTATCAGTAAAACGAGGGCATTATGAATAATATGGAAATATGTCTTCTCTGAATACACATATATAATGTGTATCATCTTGCTTGCCTTCTCAGTGGGTGAAAAAGGGACTGAGAGAACTTGGAACTCAAAATAAAAAATACTTTAAAAAATAAAGTTGGGGAAAAATGAAGGTGTTAGATTTGTTAACCTCTATGGTCCCTTTTCAGTTCTAAATCTATGATCCTATAAAGTATGTTGGAGCCAGCTTATTGAGGCCCTTAAATGCCAGTCTAAGGAGCTTGCATTCTATCCCATACTCCTTAGGGAGCCACCAAAGAATATTAAGTAGATTCATTATTTTGGCAGCTTTGTAAAAGGTAGATTAGAGGGGAGAAATGGAGGCTCTTAGGGAATTGAATGATTTTTAGCCACATTTTGGGGAGAAGAGGGTACAAGGGAGCAAATTCAACCATTCTTACCCACCTAATCAGGAGTCCTCTCCCTACTTCCTTCTACTCCCCAAAGTCTGATTGACCCACAAAGGAAGGGCCATATTTTGGGTGTCTATATTTACCTTTTCTGGACTGCCATTACATTCTTTTTTGAGTTTCAGTTATGACTGCTGCAGTCCCCTAACGACAGTCAGTGATAAATCTTGCTTGTTGCTGGTATTCCCATTCCTTTTTTAGATCCCATCAAAATCATATTTCAAGTATGAAGGAAGAGGAAGAGGAAGAGCCTCAGTTTCCTTATCTGTAAAGTGGAAATAATAATAGCCATAGTAGTAATACCTAGCTCACAGGGTAGCTGTAAAACTCAAAAGAGATGATATATGTAAAGCACTTTAAATTTTAAAGCATTATATAGGAATAGGGATGGGGCCTGTGATTTCTTTGGTATGGGGAATGACTAGATAAGGAATGTCCTTCCACCAATGCAATTCAGCCCCTTCCCTACAACGTGTAGTCTTACAGAATTATCTGAGGCATGTTAAAGGATTTGTCCAAAGACACAACCTGTATATATATATATACATATATATATATCAGAAATAGGACATGAACCCAAGGTCTTCCTACTCTGAGTTCAACTCTCATATAAAAGTCAGGAATGTTTTATTTACCATATTATTCTCACACAAATATATAATACAAGGATACATTGTTTGTTAAATTTTTTTTAAACCTTTATGTTCTTTCCTAGTATTAATTCTAAGACAAAAGAGTGGCAAGAAATGGCAATCAGGGTTAAGTGACTTGCCTGTTGTCACACAGCTAGAAAGTGTCTGAAACTAAATTTGGACCCAGGACTTCCCATCTGTAGGCCTGACTGTAGCATTTTAAATAATCCTGTCTAAAACTATGTGCTGAGGAGCAGCTAGGTAGCGTAGTAAAGAGAGTACCAGGTCTCAGTTGGGAGGGCCTGGGTTCAAATCTGACCTCAGATACCTTAACCCCAATTGCCTAGCCCTTGCCATTCCTCTCTCTTAGAATTGATACTAAGAAAGAATATAAGGGTTTAAAAAAAACAAACAAACACCAACCTGTCTGTTTGGGGCAGGTTTCCAAAGGAGCCTAGCCAATATAACTACAAGGAACCTCTCTTGGCATTATGGCTAATGAGATACATTTTAATAGTTCTCTTTTGTTCTGCTGTCAACTAGTCATTCCTACTGTTTGTTATCCCATTTGAAGTTTTCTTGGCCAAGATACTGGAGTGGTTTGCTATTTCCTTCTCTAGCACATTTTAGGAGGAATTCTGGGAAGATAGCAGCTTAGACAAAGCAAATCTTAAAACCTCCACAACCTTTCCACACTGAGATAGAAAAGAAAGTGCTTTGAGAAGAAAGAGGACCAAATCTAAAAATAGGAAAGAGCAAGGGGATCCTACTGCTGGACAGCTCAAGAGGTACACCAAGAAAAAGGCTTGAATTCTTGAACTGCTGGGTCTGAGGGTATAGAAGGGGAATCCCAGGACCCCTTCCCCATGGGCTGTGAGGAATCTCTAGTGGCCCCTAAAATCTCCAGGCAGGCTGACACACCAGCCTGGAGAGAGAGCCTTGCTGGTGTCAGACTCAGGGAGTTGAACACAGGCACAGGGGATGTGGTTAGAGGAGAAAGCCAGAGAAACAGCAAAAACACTCGGAAAATGGCGGCTTAGATGGAGCAAAACTTCAGACCTACGGGCCTTTACCACACCAAGATAGAGAACAAAGGGCTTTGAGATGAAAGAAAATCAGGTCTAACTGCAGAACAGAGCAGAGGAACCCTACTGCTGGACAGCTCAGCAAAAATACTCCATCTTGTCCCCCCACTTTTTTTTTCTCTCTAGGTTTTAGCCTCAGGGCACATTAAGCAACACAGACTAATCCAGGCTTAATCCCATCAATTGGACAGACAAGAAGTCTTCAGAGGGCAGGGAAACTCCAACACCCTTCCCCCATAGACTGCCAAGAACTTAACTACAAACCTTCATTGCCAGCTGGGAGAAGATCTTTCATCAAAGCTCATTAAATCCATCTGATTAAACTAGCAGAACAGAAAAGGAAAAAATATGAGTAAACAACAGAAAAGAGAAAAGAAATGACAATTGACGGCTTCTTTCCAGGAAGTGAAAAGAGAGCAAATGAAATAGAAGAGGAGGAAGCTCCAGCAAATTGGACACAGGCTTTGGAAGATCTCAAAATTCAATTAACTCAAGAACTTCAGGAACTCAGAAAGCAACCAAGAGAGGCTGAAGACAATTTGAAAAAGGAAATACATGAAATAAAACAAGAAAATAAAGTCCTAAAAACTAAAATTGATCAGCTTGAAAATGAAGCAAAGAAAGCAAAAGATGATCTACAAAGAAAATCAGACCAGAAGGAGAAGGATGACCAAAAAGCCAGGGATGAAATTCAGTCTTTAAAAAACAGAACTCAACAACTAGAAGCAAATGACTTCACAAGGCAGCAAGAATATATAAAACAGGGGGCAGCTGGGTAGCTCAGTGGATTGAGAGCCAGGCCTAGAGACAGGAGGTCCTAGGTTCAAATCTGGCCTCAGACACTTCCCAGCTGTGTGACCCTGGGCAAGTCACTTAACCCTTATTCCCTAAAAAAAAAGAATATATAAAACAAAATTTAAAAAATGAAAAATTTGAGGAGAATATGAAATACCTCCTTGATACAACCAAAGATCTGGAGAACAGATCTCGAAGAGACAATTTAAGAATTATTGGTTGGGGCAGCTGGGTAGCTCAGTGGAGTGAGAGTCAGGCCTAGAGACAGGAGGTCCTAGGTTCAAACCCGGCCTCAGCCACTTCCCAGCTGTGTGACCCTGGGCAGGTCACTTGACCCCCATTGCCCACCCTTACCACTCTTTGACCTATGAGACAATACACTGAAAGTACAAGGGTTTAAAAAAAAAAAAACTTAAAAAAAAAAAAAGAATTATTGGTTTACTGAAACATCATGACAAAAGAAAAAGTTTGGAAATCATCCTACAGGAAATTATTCAAGAAAACTGCCCTAACATTCTTGAACTAGAGGGAAAAGTGAAAATTGAAAGAATCCACAGATTACCTCCTACATTTAATCCAAAACTGACAACTTCCAGTAATATTATATCCAAATTAAAAAACTAACATACAAAGGAAAAAATATTACAAGCTGCTAAGAAGAAGTCATTCAGATAACAGGGAACCACAGTTAGGATAACACAGGATCTGGCTGCATCTACATTGAAGGACCAGAAGGCATGGAATACAATATTCTGGAAAGCAAGAGACCTGGGTCTACAACCAAGAATCAACTATCCAGCAAAACTGACTATAGTTTTGCAGGGGAAAGTATGGCCATTCAAAATACAATTAAAGACTTTCAAGCATTCATAAAGAAAAAACCGGACTTAAACAGAGAGTTTGCTGCCCAAACACAGAACTCAAGAGAACCACCATAAGGTAATTAAGAGAGTGGAGGGGAAAAAGATCTTTTCTTTAAGGGACCCAATAAGTTCAATTGATTTGTATCCCTAGAAGAAAAGAAGATATTGGTAAATGTTAAAAATTGTTATTATCAACAGGGTAACTGGAAGAAGTTTACTTAGAGGGAACAGTGACAAACTCTGTAGGATGAAATGTCAAGATATAGATATATATACACATATATGTATGTATGTATGTATAAATATATATAAAACTAGAGAGAAAAAAGGAGATAATATTAAGAAAAATGGAAAAACAGACAAAATGGAGTAAATTTATATTCCATCAAGAAGCACGTGGAGTGAACAGGGGAGAAGATCAATACATTGGAAGGGTAAAGAGGTTGGAGAGAGGAAATAATACTTAAGTGCATTGAAATTAACTTAAAGAGGGAAGAATAATCAGATCCATTGGAACAGAGAATTGATTCACGCCCTATAGAGAAGTAGAAGGGTAACGAAAGGACTGGTGGGAAGAGAAGCAACACTAGGGAGGGAGAGGGCAGGGAGGGGTTGTAGCTTAAAAAGACCCTAAAGAAGAATAAGAGGGGAATAAGAAGGAAGAGGGAAGTACAATAAGGGAAGGGATCAGGGGAACTGATTAAAAACAAAACACTGGTATAGAAGGAAATAGTGAAAGAAGAAAGGGCAGGACAAGGAGAGAGAATCAAAATGTCTGGGAATACACAGTTGATAATTATAACCCTGAATATGAATGGGATAAAAACTCACCCATAAAATGGAAGCAAATAGCAGAGTGGATTAGAAACCAAAATCCTACCATATGTTATCTACAAGAAACACACATGAGACAGGCAGACATATATAGAGTAAAAATGAAAGGCTGGAGAAAAATCTATTGGGCTTCAACTGAGAAAAAGAAGGCAGGAGTTGCAATCATGATTTCTGACAGAGCCAAAGTAAAAATAGATCTAGTTAAAAGAGATAGGAAAGGTAATTACAGCCTGATAAAAGGTTGTATGAACAATGAAGAAATATCAGTACTCAACATGTACACAGCAAATGGTATAGCATACAGATTTCTAAAGGAGAAGCTAGCAGAGCTCAAGGATGAAATAGATAGCAAAACTATACTAGTGGGTGACCTCAACCTTCCCCTATTAGATCTAGACAAATCAAACCAAAAAATAAATAAGAAAGAGAAAAGAGAGGTGAATGAAATCCTAGAAAAATTAGAGTTAATAGATATATTTGACAAATAAATAGGGACAAAAAGGAATTTCAGCAGCACATGGAACATTCTTCTTTTCAGCAGCACATGGAACATTCACAAAGATTGACCATGTACTAAGGCATAGAAACATGGCAAACAAATGCAAAAAAGCAGAAATAATAAATGCAATCTTATCAGATCATAATGCAATAGAAATAGTTATTAGCAAGGATACATGGAGAAGCAAACCAAAAACTAACTGGAAATTAAATAATATGATTCTCCAAAATAAGTTAGTTAAAGAACAAATCATAGAAACAATAATTTCATTGAAGACAATGACAATGATGAGACTTCTTACCAAAACCTATGGGATGCAGCCAAAGCAGTTCCAAGGGGAAAATTTATATCAATGAGTGTATATATTAACAAATTAGGGAGAGCAGAGGTTAATGAATTGGGCATGCAACTTAAAAAACTAGAAAATGAACAAATTTAAAATCTAGCACATTTTACAGAAGAGGTAACAGAGGTTAAGTGATTTGCCACGGGTTACAAGCATCTGAGTCTGCATTTGAATTCAAGTCACCCTGACTCCAAAGCTAGCACTCTATCTACCTACTTATACATTTACATTCATTTATTCATCTATTGTATGTATTTTATATTTATATTTATATATTTATTAGATTTATATATAATTTTTATATTTAAAATATCATTTTATACACCTATTACTTTAGTTTTTATATATCACTACCTAGCTGCTCCTTCCTTTAAGTCCTAGCTAAAATCTCATCTTCTACAGGAATCCTTTCCTAACCCTTCTTTTTTATTTGTTTTTTTTGTTGTTGTTGTTGTTTTGGTTTTTTTTTTTTAACACTTTCCTTCTGTCCTGGAATCAATATTGTGTATTGGTTCCAAGATTAAAAAGAGTGGTAAGGGCTAGGCAATGGGGATCAAGTGATTTGCCCAGATTCGCATAGCTAGGAAGTTTCTGAGGCTAGACTTCCCATCTCTGTGGTTGGCTCTCAATCTACTGAGCCACTTGGCTGTCCCTCCAACCTTTCTTTTCTTTTATTTTTAAACATGATTCTTTTAATAGATGCAGAAAAAGCATCTGACAAAATATAATACCCATTCCATACAAAAACACCTCCTAACACTTTTTTAATTCAGGTGCTTTCTCTCTCTTATTCCCTGTTTATCTTATCTATAATTCATTTGTATAAACTTTTTTGTCTCTTAGTTCCCCCATTAGATTGTGAGCCCCCTGAAATCAAAGATGATTTGGGTTTTTGTCTTTTTATATACTCAGCCCTTACCACAATGCCTGGCACATAGTAGGTGCTTAATAAATATTTATTGATTAATTGCCTCTGCCACTAAACCACAGAAGCTATGTGATGCTAAGTCATTACATGACTAGTTGATCATTTCCCTCACTTATAAAAAAAGGAAAGCCTACTTTAAAGTTCCAAAAACATTCAAAGAGATAATTATGAAAGGAAATTCTTGATTCTCTTTGCCTATTCTGAGTTTACATTTGTAAAAAGAGAAGTCCACAAACTCTTACTACAGGTGTTTGTACCCCCAAAAGGAAGACACCCCTACTTACTCTTAAGTGGGGGGAGATCTGCTACCCACACAATAAACTAGGTGGTAACTCAGAAATGTGTGAATCCAAACTGGGTGACAACTCAGAAACTGTAAACCCTTTTGATGAGAAATTGACCTTCAGAAGGTATGAAGTCCATCCCACAGACACTTCCCCCTGGGCAGTTCTAGACAATTTGGAAACTGTGATTGGCCCCTGTGAAGAGGAGAGGAGACAATAAGTCACCATAAAAACAAGGCCTGAACTCAGACTAGTTGGAGATGGTCTTGAAGAACTGTCTGAAGAGATTGTCTTCTGGAGATAGCCTTCTAACTGGGGAGAGTCTTTCACCCTCAACTTGACCCTGAAGGAGCTCTGGCTGAGGACCACTGTCTATTAGGACTACCACATGGGTGAGTAAAAATCTTCCTTTCCCTGACTTGTTCTGGAGGTACTAGCCTCTGGAGAGGTCCCTCTTCTTGAAGGAGGCCTTGTGACTAAAACCCTTGTTTAATTTACCTCTGGGCCCCCTTTGCTGGGGCCTCTGAAGCCCTGGCTGGTTCCCTGGAGTAAATATCTACTCTCTCTGATTTTCTTACTCTCACTCTTTCTTCTTTTGTAAATAAACTACCATAAAAAATCATTTGGAATTGAGTAATAATTTCTGGTGACCACACTCTGATAAATTTAGTCCAACCTCTTTTTATTTTTAAGCCCTTACATAATAGAATTAGGAGTGGCTAGGTAGTACAGTGGATAGAGAGTCAGGCCTGGAGAAGGAGGTCCCAGGTTCAAATTTGACCTCAGATACTTCCTAGCTGTGTGACCCTAAATAAGTCACTTGACCTAATTGCCTAATCCTTACCACTCTTCTGCCTTAAAATCCATACTTAGTATCAATTTTAAGACAGAGGGTAAAGATTTAAGAGAGAGAGAGAGAGAGAGAAAATTAATGGAATTAATGGAATTAAATGTTAGAAGCACTATACCAATCTCAGGTACTGTTGTTTTGCAACTGGGGCCCAAGGAAGCTGAAGTTTGGGGTTAGAAAGTGAGAAAGGGGTTTATATATCCATTCATCCCCAAGCAAGAGGATAGAAAAGTCTTGAGGGAAGAGATGGTCAAGTGGAAAGAGACATTACATTGGTCTTTAACTGCAATAAGGGAAACTTTCTTCTAGTCTAAGGAATAACAAGGAGTCAGAGGATCAGGGTTTCCATTCTCAACTCTGCCATTTATTCCCTCAGACAAGTCGCTTAACATCTTTGGTCCTCGTTTTCCCTATTTGCAAGCAAAGTGAGTAGCTGATTTCTTAGGTGCCATTGAGCTCCATATCTGAACCTGCCCTAATGATGGTTATTAGACATTGGGTTAAGATGCTCAAGGAGAGGGGTCATAAGATCACAAGCACATCGATTTAGAGCTGAAAGAGAGCTCAAAAGCCTTCTAAAACCAATCCCCTCATTTTACAGATTTGGAAACAGATCTAGAGAAGTTAAGTGATTTACCCAGTCACCAGGATAATAAGTGTCAAAGACAGAGTTTGAATTACTTTCCCCAGAGGCTGACAAATGCTAGAAATGGGCCTTACAGGTCTAGTGTTAAGCTATAGAATCCAGTGGCAAATGTCGGGGTAAGCGGATGGTAAAACTTCTCCTCTTGCATCACTGAAGAGTCAAGCTGCAGGCTACAACACTTTCTTCCTTGGGAAATGGAAATGAACAATTTAGTTAATTAACTCCAACCTGGAGGGCAAAAGGAGGCACAGAGAAAAAGCTACCAGGATTATGGAGTCTGCTCAGGCAAAATCAGTATTTGACTTTCCACTCACCCTTCAATTCCAAAAGAGAAATCATGAAGCTGGGAAGCTAAGCTAGCACAGTGGATAGAGTGCCATGCCTGGAGTTGGGAGGACCTGGCCTCAGATTCTTCCCAGCTTTATGACCCTGGGCAAGTTACTTAACCCTGATTGTCTAGCCTTTGCTGCTCTTATGTCTTAGAATTGATACTTGGGGGGCAGCTAGGTGGCTCAGTGGATAGATAGCCAGGCCTAGGGATGAGAGGTCCTGGGTTGTGACCCTAGGTATGTCACGTAACCCTTATTGCCTAACCTTTGCTGCTCTTCTGCCTTATAACCAATACTTAGTATTGATTCTAAGACAGAAGGTAAGAGTTTTTTTCAAAGGAGTCATAAAGCTAGAAAATTCAATGGTTCCTGGGCCCTAGTTAAAAACAAAGATAAAGACCATGCAGAAACTCTAGGGTAGAAAAATAACAGAAAAGAAACACCCAAGGAGAACAAACATATAAGTGCACGTGACAGCACAGGTCAAGCCTCCCCTTTGTCCCAGGCTGAGGCCACTTCTTCCAGAAAAAGTTAACCTGTCATTCTTCAGTCTCTATCTACTGAGGTCCTTGTCTTCTTCCATGCTTTCTTCTTCACCAAGTAGTATAGAGGGACTTTTTGCAGGAATTCCATTTGTCTGGCCTCCCTACAAACCTTGGTTTTATAGAGTGGATACCCACAATATTCAGTAAGAACTCTAAAACTGCTCAAGATTTTACATCTGAAACTACATATACAAACACACACACACACACACACACACACACATACACACTACTAGTGTCTGTAGATTTATAAATATATATGTATAGATACATACACACATATATGATATATATATTAGCCACAAGCAAAGCCAAGCACAGATAGAATTAGGCAGAAAGGACAATTTGGAGCTATCTCCAATTATCTTTATAAAGTATGAAACACTGCTGACACTTTCGTTTGCATTTTTTTTTTAAGGAAAAGACATGAGAACATGAGAACAGAAAGTCTATTTCCTCCTCCCTAGTTTTGTTTCTTATGAATGGCCTCAGCCAAGCTGGACAAGAGACATTAAGGATGCAATGAGGCTCATTAGGCAGGAGAGGTTTGAAAAGTACTCAAGCCAATCAGGTTTGGATTGAATTGGATCATTACAATGGATTGTAATAAATAGCTCCTGTGCACAAGCTGAGCATTCAGTTGGGGCTGGGGCTGGATCAGTGAAGAGGAATAAGGGTCATTTATGCAAGAGATAGGGGCTGGACTGGCCCCAAAGTGCTTTGCCTTTATCCCCTCTCCCCCACTTGTTTTTGAGTCCTAAGTCATGGAAGTCACTTCCGAAGCACAGTTTCCATTCCCTTCATGGACAGGTGAAGGTCTGAGCCCAGAATGCAATGCAGGGTAGTTAAGGGAACCAAACTCTCTTAAAACACGTAGGGGGATGACAAGGATGATAGTAGAACCACCCCAGGTTGGATTAAAGAAAGGTATCTTTAATCCTAGAGGTGATGAAAGTTTCAGCTCTTCTTCCCTCCTTCCTTATCTCCATCTCCCTTAGACATGGTAGAACCAAACTGAAGGCCAATTTCCACTGAAAACAAAGTTTCTGGGATAGTTCTATCTGGAACAAGGGCCACCCCCACCCAAACATCCCCATTCACCCACAAGGCCCTTTGAAGCCCCCATAACAAAGGAGGTATTGGAGATGTGTTCTAACTCACTTCTTCCTAATATGAAATCTCTAACCTAAATTGTCCAAACTTAGGGTAGAATCTACTGGCCCCAGAGTTCACCCCAACTCAACAAGTAAACCCACCCAGCCACCCCCAGGAATGCTGCTGGGACCAAATATTCAGACTGGTCCTTGCGCCCTCCTCTTACTCACCAAGTAGGGGGAAGAAATCTTTCCAACTTGAATCTGCCAACTCCCTTCCCCAAAGAACACAAACAAGTTTGAAGTGCATCAATCAACTTTTAATGTCCAAGAGAGGAATGGAGGCAGAGCAAGGGGGATGAGGAAGGGGGGCAGCCACCCCTGCTCCAAAGAGAATAAAGACAAAAAAAAGAGATGAACACAAACCAGACACTTTCAATTGGCCTTACAAGTCAAGGAAGAGTGGGAGAGGGAGGGGGAGGGGAAGACAACACAAACTCAAACATTTATTTAAAAAAAAATCTAATATCCAAGCAATTTATTACAGACAGCACATCCTTCACTGCCCAGTTTATAATACAAGGAACAGCCTATCACTGCCCAGCCCCCCACCCCCACCCCCCCAATGCAGGTTTCCTCTAGCATTGTAAAGAAAGGTGGAAAGCACAGAAGACTTGGGGGAAGGGTAGCCCATTCTGCCAGGACTTAAGCTTGAAAAAATGAGCTTTATTCATCCCTTAATTCCCCAACATCTACCCCACCCCAAACGGTATTTTGGACAAGACATAGGAAATCAGCAGTTCAAGGCATTAGCTTTCCCACTCCCGCTTCAATTCTACAGAGGACCAACTTTGTCCTCTTTAAGCCTTCATTCTCCTAGTCTAAAGCCCTCTGTCCCCTCCCATCAGAGTGGTTCCCTTGCTTCCTTCAGGATTTTTTCCTCTACATCTATGCTGCAAGAGTAGTTCCCATAGGAGTTCCCCCCCAAAAATCATTTAACACATCCACAAAAGCCACAAGCCCTGCTCTCCCAGCCCTTAAACACTGTCATGCACCCAGCCAGGGGTTCCATATTTCACCAAGTCACATCCTCCCTAGTCTACAACTGAGAACTGGTTCCAAGGATAACAGAGGCCAAGACTTCCCTAGTCGTACAAGCAGTTGTTGGTGGGCATCCTTTTGTCAAGTCTCTGCTGGAGCCCAGCAGTTATCTCCTGGAGTAGGTTGTTGAAGAGCTAAAGCGATACTGTGCCCAGATCACTCAGCTACCCCACAATCATCTTCAACTGTGCCCCTCTACAAACACAGACACACACAGACACACACACATTCTGTCTCTCAAAGACTCCTCAAATACAGAAAGGAGGAAGGTTCAGACCCAATCCAAGTCACTGGAAATTCCCTGGCCCACCAGCCAACAGGGAGGCTATTCTAAGGGGGCTCTTCCAAGGAAGTGGAAAAAGAGTTAATGAGTTGGACTTGGCCAGATTGGGGATACGGAATGAGAGAAAATGGAATAATCTTGTCCCTAGCATCCTCCCAATCTGAGCACCAGCAGGAAAAAAAAAATAGCCTAATGCACCAAATCCACAAAGACACACACACATACACACCTCTTAGACACTCCCTTAAGCACTAATGAAGACAGCAAGACAAGTCTCTGCCCCACCCCCCCCAAACCCACAACATAGAGCTTCCAGGGCCTCTGTAGAGGATCTCAACCCCTTGCCCTCTTCCCCTACCCAAGTCACAATCCAAGAACACTTGGATTCACATTAGAGGGGAACAAATCTCCCCTTTCCTTGATCCCTCCCCCCCCATCCCAAACCTAACACATCATCCCCCACCCCCTAGCTTTCCTTAAGCCTTTCAAAGAAGGCATCCACCACTGGGAAGAATTAAGTTGAGCACTCCAAAATCCTGGGGGTGGGGGGGTTTGCTTCTCCTTTTTAAACTTTTTGAGGGGGATGAGAGAATTTGTTTTGAGAGAGATTTCCTAGTGCAATACAACCAAGGGGGGGGAGTGTATTTTTTAATTAAACAACAGAAAGCAGCCTTCTTCCCCAGGCAACTAAACAGAAGTAGGTTTTTTGTTTTTTGTTTTTTTTTTTTTTTACTGCAACATATACACATGAAGTCGAGTATACAATCCATGCAGTAGCACAGCCATTGGAGAGGAAATCCTGGTGCCAGCCTTCAGTGCATAACAGTCCCAGCTCCGCCTGCCACCACCGCTGCCCGCCTCCACCACCGCGGCCACCGCCACCACTGCGCCACCTAGCCGGACTTGAAGAGAAGGATTGCAACTTGACCCAAGTAAAAATAGATGAAGTGCTTTGTCTCGTGTGTGACGTAGCTGCCAAAATTTCGGCCCACGATACAATGCCACGTGGGATTATATTTCTTGTCGAATTCCTAAGAGGAAATAAGAGTTGGGGTGATGGTTAGGGAGGGTCTGGGGAGAGGGGTGAGATCAGGGAAATCTCTCAGCAGCAGCTGGGCCCCTAGGGAGGGTGAGCTGGTACCTTACCTGACTCCCTACTCAGCGCCACCCCTATGATGACTTTCAGCTCTCTAAGCTGTGGGAGCTCAGGTTCTAAGGCTAACTAGGTTCCTCCTCCCCTCCTCCATTAATAATGAATCACACCACAGGCTAATTATTCCAGCCCCTCTGGCCTTAGCCACTTTAGAGGAAAGCACTGGTCATCTTTTTCTCCCCCTCCCCCCAAAAAAAACCCCTGGTTCCCTTCAGTTAATCTACATCTGGGAAATCTGGGAGACCAAACAGTCACTAAAATTTGATAGGGAAGACTTAAGGTTTTATTGCCTTCCAAAGGACTAAGTCATCATGGCCTCAAGTGGCAAATACGGTCCCTGAAATTCTGAGAGATGGAAGGGAAGAAGGTATTCCCCAAATACCTGGAAACTTGGCTCTCTAGAGATTGTCTGGTTAGTCAACCCCTATAAATCATCTTAAATTTGGGGGGCATTGAGGTGACTCAGTGGATAGAGCATTGGAGGTACAGTCGGGGGTTCAAATGTGGCCTCAGACACTTCCTAGCTATATGACCATAGGCGAGTCACTTATAACCCCATTTGCCTAGCCTTTGCCCTTCCATCTTAAGAGTTATTACTAAGATAGAAGTGAAAAAAAAAATCAACTTAAATTCAGTAGAATATAAATATTACATTCTAAGAAAATGTAAACTCCTTGAGGGTAGTCATGGCTTTATTTTTGTCTTTATAACCCTAATGCCTAATACAATATCTTGCACGTAATAAGTATATTAATTCCTTTGAATTTAACCTCTTTCAGGTCCAGAATGGGGGACAAGAGCCCAAGAAGTCACTGAAATATAATGATAAAATTTGAATTTGTCCCTTCCAGGGGCTAAATCTCATTAAGGTGGACAATCTTCTATCTCCCCATCCCTAGCAGGTGTTTTAATTCTTTAACTGTCCTACAGAAGCAGTTTTAGGACACCTTGAGAATGAAGTTAAGTATAGGTAGGTGAGGTCTCTTGTGACCCAGCTGAGGCACATAAATCAACTACATATAAGAAGCAGCAGGGGCAGCTAGAAGAGCACCAGAGCTGGATATCATAAGTCATGGATTCAAATCTGGCCTCAGATACTTCCTAGCTATGTGACCCTGGGCAAGTCACTAAACCCCAACTGCCAAATAACCCTTACCTCTCTTCTGCTTTGGAACCAATATTCAGTATCAATTAAAAGACAGAAGTTAATGGTGTTTAAAAAAAAAAAGAGGTGCTGGTATAACAGAGGTAGGTAAGAAGGTGCTGCTTTGGATAATGTCTCATGTGGAATAAGGACGACCAGAGTTCCAAGTCAGACTCAAACAATTGACTAGTGGTGTGACCCTAAGCAAGTCAGCTTTATATCAGCCTCAGTTTCCTCATCTGTAAAATGGGGATTATAATAACACCTATTTGATAGGGTTGCTTTGAGGATCAAATAAGATGACATTTGTTAAAGAGGTTTATAAACAGCAACATAAATATGTTGTCATATAAAGAATACTAGATTAAGGACTCCTTAGAGACCTGGATTCTGGTCTCAAATTTCCCACCAACAAGTCAGGTAGCCTGGAAGGAGATGGCTTCTCTTCTCTGAGTCTCAGTCTCCTCACCCATGAAATTCAGAGGCTGGATAGATGATTACCATATCCAAGCTGGAAGGAACATTCGGGATCATCTGGTTCAACCTTCTCATTTTACAAGAGGAAGAAACTGAGCCTTAGGGGTCAAACACCATGCCCAAAGTCACACTGAAAGTCACTGGCAGAGCCATGAGATCAGAACCCAAGTCTCCCCACACCCAATCCTGCGTATCTAGAATTGGTCTCTAATGTCCCTCCTAGTTCTGAAGTACTCCAGTTCTAAGAGGTCACTCATTCCCAGATGGCAATGGGCCATTTCCCAAGTGAGACACAATATTCTGATCAGAAACTCCACAAAGCACTTCCCCCTACTGGTTCCTGTCATCATTTTAGAGGTCATGTTTTCACTTTAGATTGTTCAGTAATTGGCCACAGAGCCCCAATATTTACTGCTTCTCAGGAAAGCATTTAATGATCTGCAAAACAAACACTAATGAAGAGACTTTAAAACAATCTTATGATTTAGGATTCCAAATACAATATAAAAAGGGGTAATGATTACTATCACTTCCTCTGACTCTGGAAAGCAAGAGGCAATTGAATGGGAGAGAAGACCTTTGTCACTTACTACCTAATTCTTTTAGAAAGGGAAAAACCCCTCCTTGCTTTATCTGCAGTGTAAATTCTCATGCAGGGGAAGTGTGGGATGAGAACAGGCTTTCAAGTCCTGCCTCATCACATATTGGCTTTTTGACCCTGGACCAAGGTTTGGAGTAGTTACTAACATGCATTTCCAGTGAATCACATCAGTGAAATCACAGATTCAGTGTTACTCCCCACCTCTTCTCAAATCCTATTCATGGCTTTCCCTCTAACCAGCCAAGATATATTTATGATTTAATGTTGCCAAGTTGTCTAGGACTCTTCTCCCCCAAGAGCTGGGTCAGCCTTCCCGTCCCCTAGTCAGCCCCCTTTCCCAAGCTGTACCTTCTTGATATAGGCAGCAATGTCTTTCTCTATGTTGTACTTCTCCATAGCCTGCGTTGCACAGTCAACCGCATCCTGCTGCATGTCCTCAGACATGTCTGCGTTCTTGATCACTGCCTTCCGGTCAGACATGGCGACACTACAGCACAAACACATATGGCGGTCAGTCTGGATACTCACTCCAAGCTGGACACAAGGGGCAGGTGGCCCTGCATTGATGAGGAGCTATAAAGTTCTCCCAAAGTCAGGTAGCTGATTAGAGACTCTGACCAAAGACCAGGATGAAAGGAATAAGATAAAACAATTCACTTTGAAGTCTGGTTATCAGCAAATACAAAACAAATGGAGGCAACAAATAACAGAAACTCCCCTGACTTTTGGTTAGCAAGAGACACCTGAGTGTGGGAGATCAAAGGATTGAGAACTAGAAATGGGTTCTAGACCTGACTGTCACCGCCTAAGTGACAATGGCCAACTGACCTGCTTCATTGCTCTTATGAGACTCAGTTTCCTCATCTGTAAAATAAATGAGTTGGACCAGATTCTAAGGTCCTTTTCCAACTCTTAAATCATAATTCCTATTTTAGAAGGGAAGAGGCTTAAAGAACTCAGACTCAGAACTGTGCCAGCCTCCCACTCAGACTTCACAGTACTTTGAATTCACTTTGTCCCCTAACCTTCCTCCCCTGCAGAAAGTGTGTCCCATGGTTCAGTGCCTTAATCTCAACTCTACCACTGATTTTCCATATGACTTGCCAAGTCAATGTCTCTAAGCCTCAGTTTCTACATCCACCAAAGGATCTATCATGACAATCCTCCTCACCTCGCAGGGATACTAAAATACGTTGTATCAATAAGAATTTAAAGGGAGAAATTGCAGGGGATAGATAGGGGCAAACTGTTATGCATGTTAATATTTCAAATGATCGGTGATACCTTTAATGGGGATAGTACCTTTACAAGTGACACAGAGATAGGAAAAACTTTAATGTTCTTTGCTTCCCATCACTGTCCAAAAAAAAAAAA
The DNA here is from genome assembly GCF_016433145.1 of Gracilinanus agilis. Lineage (NCBI taxonomy): Eukaryota > Metazoa > Chordata > Mammalia > Didelphimorphia > Didelphidae > Gracilinanus > Gracilinanus agilis. Next base: position 177,900,947 of record NC_058133.1, read on the forward strand.
ACAAAACAAAATACCTCTGGTAATATTCTAGAGCAGCCACAGATCCAGAATTTAGTCCTTACTTAGAAATAAAAGAGAAGCCACCAGAGGGCACTCAGGCTTGTCTGTCTATGGCGTAACAGTACAGGAGAAGGACTTTCAGGTGATGTCCAACTCTCCATTCCCCCCACTTCTCATCCCCCCAGAAATAGCACAAGCCATGAAGATTCCCATCTCTGTGGCTTACATCCAAACTGCTGGGCAGGAGTGACTTCTCATCTTATCCTCATTCTACCTCAGGCATGCAGGCAAGACCTAGACTGTAAGAACTACAAAAGGCTCCTCAAAAACCAGAAGACAGAAAGTTTAGCGGCCTCTGGGCAGAGTCTTAGAGAACTCTGGTCTCCAATCCACCTTGCCCTCAAATCCTAAGGATTAGGAAACCAGAGAGTCAGTGTCATCCTCAGGGCTTGATTCAGAGTATTCCAGGATTTGCCTATGGCAAACAATCCCTCACTTGGTGTATGTAAAATTGCTACAACTTCCACTGCAGTAAATCATCTGAAGCAGGATGCTTCTGCCTGCAAGTGAGGTGACTAAACCTATAGGAATTAAAAGAGCAGTCTCTCACCCCTAAAAAGTTAGCAGTGCCTAGGAGGCCCAGCCTTCTTGTATGAAAGAGCCAGGAGAAAAGGTTTCAATTCTGAAGTTAGTTGTCCCAAGAACACAGAACATTCTTTCCATAAAAACCCTGCCAAACCTCCCTCCTTTATCTCATTCCCCATCATGACTTTGGGCAAATCACAGGGCCTCACTTGTTCTCATTTGAATCTTCCCATTTCCCAGATCAGCTAAGTCCATAAAATACTGTCTAACCATAATTATTTTAAAGAAAGGTAAGTTCCTATTATTCTCATCATTCCAGATTCAATGGAAAGATACAAGGGAGGCAGATAAGGAAAGCTCTTGGGAACAAGAGGGATCTTTTGGATTTAAACCTCATTGGTATTGCCTAGTAGTCTTTCTGCTGCTCATCGCAAATTTATTTATTCAGAGTTACTATAAGGAGAGACTGTTTATAAAGCCAAGAAGAGGAGGGTGAAAGGAAAGGGTTGGGGGTGGCCCCAGGAAACACAAGTACAAATTTAGCTCCTTTATCTAGCAATTTCACCTGCTCCACTGCCTCATCCCCCAAAGTCCAAAGGAACAACTTTGTTACAGTAATTAAAACCCAGCCTACTCTCCAGAAAAGAGTCAGCCAAGTTACATAATGTCAGTCTTGTGACTACAATGCTACAATTATTCCCCTTCCCCATGCCCCCCTACACATGTACATCTGAGAGGCCAGTAAGTAAGGCCAGGAAAGGAGAGAAAAGCCCTCAAGGCTTACCTCTCTCCTCGGGAGAAAGACCCTGCCCCTCCACACAGCAAAAAGAAATGAAAGGGAACTAGGAAGAGTTGAGTCATTAGATACTTTTTTAAAGGACAGAAAAAGGCCAAGGGCTGCAGACCAAAGTCCCCCTAATCTTCCCCCTCCATTTTGCATCAGGTCCATTAGAGATGGAATTTGAAGACAGTCAAAGCTTCCCAGATCCCTCAAAAACATTCTACTTCTCCCTTTCGAGCTCTAGAAAGTCAGCCCACAGCCCAGGACTGTACTGGCTGGGGGACATAGTCCCTTTTCTCTACTCTTTTCTTTTTCCCCAGGTGTTTGATCTCCAAAAGGGGATCGCTGAAGAACAAGTGCGGCTCAGAAGTAAAAGCGAAATCCTTTCTTTCCAGCCTGTCTGCCAGTCTGCCTGCCTCCCTCCTCCTTCCCCCCATACAAACCCTGCCAGGTCTGCAGGGCCTTGTCCACCGAGCCTCCCTCACCCCACCCCCACCGGCCTGGAGCTGCGCCGGGAGTGACTGGGCGTCCTCTCTGCAGGAAGGACACCCCGGAGGGGGGCAGCATCGGGAGCCGCGTCACGCCCGGTGCCCTCTCCACCCCATCCCCCTCCTCCTCCCTCCTTCCTTGGGCCCCCAAACATCAGAGAATGAGAATCCTACTGGGGTGGGCGGGGAAACACCTCTGCAGTCTGGGGCCCTCTCGGGACAAGTCTAAAGGGGAAGATCCAAGCTCAAAGAAATCAGCCTCTCCTCTATCCCCAGGCAGAGCCAACAGCTGCCTACTAGTAGGAGGGTCAGGGAGGTCTGAATCTCAACTCACCCCCACCTCCACCTGGGAAAGGTTAGAGGCTGCCTTGGGGCAATCCAAAGCCAAAGGGAGACCTAAATGAGGCCCAGACCCGAGGACACAGGAATCTCACCCTCTCACCCGCACCAGGCAATCTAAGGAGCAATCTAAAGCTAAAGGGGAGTCTAAATTCAAGGAGGTAGTAATTTTCCCCCTCCCCCACCGGGTAGAGGTTGGGGCAGCCTCGGTGCAGTCCAAGGCTAAGGGGAAGCACGGAATGGCAAAATGCTGATCCTATCCCCCCGGGGGGAGAAGAGCGAAATGGGATAGGAGTCCAAACTTGCTCCAGGCCTTGGGAGCAGCAGGCAAAGGCCTCAGATTCCTCCTTCCAGCCCCAACCCCTTGGCACCACCACCACCACCACCACCACCCCACCCCCCC
>NC_058133.1:177913516-177946542 GCF_016433145.1 Gracilinanus agilis
GGCGCCCCTAGCAGCTAGCTTCTAGTCCCCACCCACCAGGCAGCCAGTTTGGATAGGTTCCCTCCCCCAGGTCTCCCTCGGGAGCCCCCTCCCCCAAACACGCACTCCGCCAAGCACACCCTCCCCCTTCCTATGCACATCCCCAACCCCAGCGACTCACCTTCACAGTGACAAGTCCTCGAACGCAGCCCCCTCGAGGGAGCAAAAATCAAAGGTGATCGGCAAGGGAGATGAAGCGGGGGAGGGGGCGGGGGCAGGGGGAGGGGGACGGGGGCGGTGTCCCCTTTGCTACTCCTGCAGCTGCAGCCGCCGCAGGTCACTCAGCTCCAGTGCCCCGCGGCCCCGGCCCCGGCCCCGTGCGCGCAGTCCTTACTTCCTAGCTTGCTTCCTTCTTTTCTCCCTCCCGCGCCTGCTCTCACTCCCTTTTTCTCTCCCGGTGGGTAGGTAGCTCCCACGCGAGCACTGCTTCCCTCTGCTCTTCTCTGCTCTGCTCTGCTCTGTTCTGCTGCTAAGCTCCGGCAGGCGCGCGGCCCCCCTCCTTCTGAAATAGAGCCCCGCCCCTGCGCCCCCCGCCCCTCCTCGCGCGCCGTCGCCAGCCCTCCCTATTGGCTGCGCCAGCCCGGCCCCGCACTGCGGGCTTCTCCCCGCGCCGCTCTCGCCCCACATCTTGTTTCCTCCCACAATGCCCCTGGGCAGAAGGAGGGAATGGGAAGGGGAGGGCTGGTTTAAGGAGGGGCTGGGGGTGGGGAGGGAGAAACACCTTATTGAGGGGGAAGGTGGAGAGAAGGTACAGTCTGACCATGTAGAAAGATAAACACAGAAAACTCAGGGAGAGGATGGATGGCTATGCTTAACCTGTTAAAGACTAAATCCTAGCCCAGAGAAATGGATTGGAGAGCCCTACTGCAGGAGAAAACAAAACAAAACAGGGAGACACCACACCTGTGGAAAAGGAGGGAAAACGCACAGCTCCATAGAGAGGGGGATAAACAGTGGAGTCTCCTTTTCTCCTCCACGTTAAAGGAAGACTCATTCTGCCTCCCCACTCTAGCTTCTTCCCTCTGAGCCTAAGTCAGTGACCAGGAAGCTTTGGTAACCCGAGGTTCTAAGCTTCACAATGTCCGCTGATCACCCTAGAGAAACATTTCTGTTCACAACATTTATTTGTCTGGGCAGAACTGGGGGGGGGGGGTGGACATCCATGTGCAAAAGTACCACGTAAGTTTGGCTTCAGGGATCCCAAAAGCTCATCATCCCAAACCATTTTATTATTTCAGCAGCGATGTCTTTCCCCAGAAACAAAGTAAGCTGTTTTGGGCCAGTGAATCAAACACACCAGTAAGAAAATGGTCTAAGCTTTTGGCTGGTAAGTTAGCTGAGTAGGCTGAGTGGGAGAAGGATGACAAGGCTGAATAGTATGGCTGCCTGAAGCTGAAGCAACTGTAGTGGCAAAGATAGGGTCTGTACTCAAGGTGCTCAAAGAAAAGATCTAGAAATGTCTATTTCTTTTCTTAGGTCTGTTTCATCCAGTGGATATGCCTCTAGTGTGATGGGTAGGGGAGGTTTCTTTCCAAGCATGAGATCATGCCCGTATCCCATCTGCCAGCTAATTTCTGAACTGTGGGAGAATGAGATTCAACTCATGAGCATAAAATGTATATAAGAAATCTATTTGACTTGATGTTTCCAAGTCCACATGTATATATATGTGTATGTACATCATTGTTTGCATGACTTCCTTTTTAGATTGTAAGGTCCTTGAAGACAGGTCTATTTTTGCCTTCCTTTGTATCCAAGCACTTAATACAATGCCTGGCACATAGTAAGGGCTTAACAAATACTTATTGACATGTTCATTAGAGAAATATGGGGTTTTGAGGTTTCTGTGGGGTACCTCCACATGGCATTTCTACTAGCACAAAAACCAAAAAAAGGATAAAAACAAGTGAAGATTGACTGGGACTCTCTTATAGGAACTCCCTTCCCCCTCTCCATAAAATTGAGCTAAGAGACCAGCTCTCTAACTTGATCTCTCTGAGACCTTGAGAAGAGAGAGAAGAATACAAGTCAGTAGACCTGAATTCTTGTGGAAGACAGGAGAGGAATCCGCACCACCAGGTCCATTTTCCTCCTATTAAGAGCAGTTGATAGTGTTGAGGCAGAAACACACAGCAGATGTAGACAAGTGCTTGTACAAGGCTTAAAAAGAGAAATCCTAAGAGTGGATGTTCCCCAGCTCAACAAACAGAAGCAACCAGGGCACTGGTGGACTTCCTGTAGAAGGATATGGCAAAGACAGTCAAGGACATACCTAATTAGACCAAGAGAATAGTTCACATTCAATGTTCATGAATCCCAAACTTATACGTGGAAGGGAGGGATTTTGAATTCCAAGGGCAGCATGATTCCAGAATCTAGTCTTTTAGCCAGAGAAGGGGAGATTTCCTGATTGGTGTTTTGGCAGTGATAGAGTTCTGATACTGAACTTTCTAGAGTAAAGGTTTCTAACTTTTTTGGTGTCATGAACTCCTTTGGCATAATCTGGTAAAATATAAAGACCTTTTTTCAGAATAATGTTTTTAATTACATGAACTAAAACACACTGGATTATAAAGGAAAACAAATATATTGAAATAATTCGTTTTTAAAATTTTTTAAACAAGTTCATGGAACCCAATTCTAGAGAGAAAAAGGAATTTCCTGAGGCAGCATGCTACTGAAGAAAGAAGAGGATCATTTTCTTAGGTCTTACACAACATCCTAGTTGTTAAGCAAAGCCAGTGAGCCACTTGGACAGTGCAGTTACAATGGGAAGAAGATTACTTGCAGCAGAGCCCAAAATGCAATAAACCACAGAGAGATGCTTCAAATCTGGGGAAACCAGGTAGGACTCTTTGGGAATGGAGAATGCAACAGAATGTCAAGTTTGTCCTGATAGCAACTAAGTTCAGTTCCTTTCTGTGGCAAGCTGAGTACCCCCAATTCAATTTGAGCTCCTTAAGAGTAGAGACTATCTTACTTTTTCTATTTGAATCCCCAGCATTTAGCACATGGTACTTTGCAAACAGTAAGTCTTTAATAAATGTTTTTTTTTCATTCATTCAGGATCTTTATATATGCTCCTCTGAGTCTTTTAAAGTTTTTGTAATTACTGTAGGCTATTCTTTAACCCCAAAACATATAGGCAGAGCCAGGTAGGGAGAGGTAGCAAGGATATCTGATCAATCAGTTGGAGAGTAGGAAAATCTGTAAGTGAAATCCCATCCTTGATGCAATAGCCAGTCATGCAGGTTGTCTTTATACCTATCCTTATCCTCCAATACTCCTTTCACTCTGCCCTCTTCCTCTACTGGACAAGCCCCCGACAACACCCCTTTCTGAACTACGCATCCGTTCTTCAGGGCTCTCAGGTACTCACAGAAGCAGCTACACGGGTACCATCATCTGTAATTCTGCTCCACCCACACCCACCCCCTACCTCCCACCTCATGGCTATGAAAAGTGCTTCCTTGAGGATAGGCTCTGAGTTTGGGAGCAATGACTGAAGACTTAAGAGTCCTACCTCTCCCCGTATCATTTTTGGTGAGACAGAGTGATTCTGACCATTTCACTCCCCTACTAAATAAACTCCATTAATTCCTTATTAATTCCAGGATCAAATATTATTTCATTGTCTTCTTTTCTCCACTCTTATCAGATCTTAATCATGCATTTTGCTGGGGACTGTAGTACTAGGCTGCTAGAGAACTATTCCCAGAAACTCCTAGAGATGAAGAAACAAGTGTCTGGTGTGGCTGAGGGACAGCAAGATGGCATAGTATAGTGGAAAGAGCATTTGGCAGTCAGAGAATCTAGGTTAGACTTCTAGCTGTCTATTACCTTTCTGAACATAGACAAGTTACTTCTCCCTCTCTGGGCTTCAAATTCCTCATCAGGGATTTGGACTAAATGATCTCCAGGATCCTTTCCTACTATAAATGATCTGATATTTTCTATAAACAAGCCCAGCATCTGAAGCCAACTGTGTTAGAGCAAAAATCCTCCATCCTGATTTCCTTTTATTTCCTTCATTTGCCTTTCCCTTTCTTTTCCCCTTTTTTCTCCCCTCAGACTCCTAAATAGTAAAGATCTAGTGCCGTCTCTAACATTGCCTCTTGAAAATAAGCATAGGAAAAAAACATTGTAATCTCAGTTTGGCTGTGTGAAAATATTATTAGAGTCATTATATATGTTCTAGCTACTATGCATCACAAAAGCAATCATGCATCTTTTTAATATGAATGAAGTGTTATTTCTCTGTAAATTTATATTCAATTATAATTATGCTTAGATTTATGCTTCTTATATTGTATCATCGTCTATGTACAACTAGAAAAAAAAATTGGAGAAACATTTATGATAATCTTTAGCCAATAGGAAGCAGAAAGTAAGAACTGAGAATAGCAGTGGCCCTTCCCTTCATGGCCCTTCCCAATAACTCTTTCACCCAGCTCTGAACTATACCAGGGCTGTGTCCAGATGCTCCCCCAGTAGTAAATATACTATTTAACATAACCCTTCCCTCTCAAAGAAGGGTACCCACATTGGGGTAAAATAATTGCCAATCTTAAGGAAAGTCCAAACCTAATTCTTCCTTGGACTCCATGCTGTACTACCACTCTACACACCTATCTAGAGATATTCCTATGTCTAGCCTTTCCTGGGATTATTTGCTCATCCAGAAAACTTTGCTGTGTTACTGTATAAGTCATATAATTAATTATTTTAGATCTTGCTCTATTTCCTGAGCACCAGTATTAAGTGAAGGGTTTGAAAAGAATGGTGGGATACCTACAGTATATTTATCATAGAAGAAATCAATTGTCCTGTCTAAAGAACCTGACTACTAGGTGGCACCATGGATGAAGAGCTGGACTTGGAATCCAGAAAAACTAAGTTCAAATCCTGACTCAGAGACATTATCTCTGTGATGCTGAACAGTTCACTTGACCACACTGGCTCAGTTTCCTTATATGTAAAATGAAGGGGGAGTTAGACTAGATATCAAAAGATTAAACATTAACAACAAAGCTAATAAAATCAAGATTCAGCCCATATCTTTGGTGTAGTGATCCCTTAAAAATCACTAGATTTGGGTTTGGACCCAGATTTGAATCAATGCTTTGCCACCAACTAGTAGCAGAACTTTCTCTAGGCCTCAGTCTCCTCATTCATATAATGAGGAAATTAAATTCTACCAGTTCTAAATTCTATGACCAATTAGATAGCGACAGTGAAGACAGTATATTGCCCTCTACTCAAAGTAGCTTGTCCTTTCTCAATAGTACAGAAAGGGTGATCAACATAGTGTGAATATTTATGGCTTGCTGTGATGACAAGAAAAAGGAGTAGAATCATATAATCTTAGAGCTAAAAGGAATGGCAGAAGCCCTTTAGCCCAAGTCTTACCTAAAGACTGAACTCCCCAACAGTTCTGTCTTAGAACCAGGTCATCTTGGATCAGGCAAGAATGAATCTCAAGGCCTTGCCCCGATGAGTTGGCTTTGCTCTGTCTCATGGCCACAGATTATATCCCTGATGACCTTGATTAGACATACTTATATTTCAGTGGTGTCATATTCACATAGAAACAGATCATTGTGGACTTCAGATTGACTTAGAAAACCACAAATTGTTGGGTTGGGCTGTATTGCATTTTTATTTATTTTATCATATTTTATTTGTTTCATTTAACATTTCCTAGTTACATTTTATTATTATTTTTTTTAGGCAATGGGGATCAAGTGACTTGCCCAGGGTAACACAGCTGGGAAGTGTCTGAGGTCAGATTTGAACCTAGGACCGCCCATCTCTAGGCCTGGCTCTCAATCCACTGAGCTACCCAGCTGCCCCTCCTAGTTACATTTTAATATGACTCCATCTGCTACCCATCTGCAGTGAGTTTGACACCTCTATTATAGATTGCAAGGAGATCAGCCAAGTGAAAAAGTTGGAGATGGGGAAGAGCTATGAGACCCACTAATCAAAGGGCATGATGGGTTTTGTTTTGCTTTGTTTGGTAAGACTCTCTTGTATGACCACCCAAGGGTACATCCTAATTTTGGCTGATGGAAAAAATAGGCAGAGGAAAGGGACATGAAGGTGGTAGCCCTCTTAATGTAAGGAAACAAAAGACTAACAGATGTCAGTAACACATTTCCACCCATAGGAGCATAGGCTCAGAAACAAGAAGGACCTCAGATATATAGTTGTAAAAAATGAGGTCCAGATCAAAATGGATATATGATCTAGACATAAAGGGAGACATAAGCAAATTAGAAAAGGGAACATATTATCTATCAGTTTTATGGACAGGAGAAGAATTTATGAATAAATAAGAGATAAAGAGCACTATGAAATATAAATGGGAAAATTTTTATTATATTAAATTTAAAAGTTTCTCTACAAATAAAATTAATGTAACCAAAATTATAAGGAAACAGAAAATTGAGGAAGGGAGGAATTTTATAGACAGACATCTTGTATCCAAATATATAGAGAATTTTGTCAAATTTACAAGAATAAGAGAAATTTCCCCAATTGATAGATGGCCAAAAGATATGAACAGACAGTTTTGGGATGAAAAATTAAAGTTATATATAGGCATATAAAAATGCACTAAATCATTGGAGAGCAATTTGAAATTATGCCCAGAGAGTTATAAAACTCTGTCTCCTCTTAGACCCAGCAATCCCACTGTTGGTTCTGTTTCCCAAGAATTCCACGAAAAAAGGAAAAGAACCTATGTGCTTCAAAATATTTATAGCAACAATTTTGCAATGGCAAAGAACTGTAAATCAAGGGAATGTCCATCAATTGGGGAATAGCTAAATATGTTGTGGCATAATATTGTGATGGAATACTAATGTGCTGTAAGAAATGATGAACAAGTTAATTTTTTTTAACTTGGAAAGACTGACATTAAATTATGAAGAGCAAAATGAGTAGAACCCAGAGGACATTTTATACAGCTATAGAATTTGAGAATAACTTGTGAATGTCCATCTCCAGAGAAAGAACTGATGAACAGAAACAAAAAAGACAAAATTTATATATACAATTTTTTTTGTCAGACGATGTCTTCTATGGTGCAAGGAGGTGATAAATGGGGTGAGATATTTTAATGTAACCATCAAACAAGTAAGTTAATTTTAAAACTTTAAGTGAATTTCAGAGACATTAAATTATTTTCTTAAGTTTAACAGGCAAGGGAGGCAGCATGCTTCAGCAGGCAGCTCACTGAACTGAGTCAGAAAACCTGGGCTTGAGTCTTTGCTTTGTCATTTATTCCGTATGCCTTGGGTGGTCGTCTCCTTGAGCTTCACTTTCCTTATCTGTAAAAGTAGTTGTGGAGGTGAGAACAGACTTGATGCCCGGTAAGATCCTGTTCAGCTCTTATTCTATCATCCTGTGATCCTAACTATTCAAACCTACTTCTTTTAACTCCAAATCCAGGACAGTTTCCACTATCCCATGCATTTCCTCCCCAAAACACCAAGATGAATACCACCCACCCCAAAACCAGATAACAGCCCTCACTATTTGTCTACATTTCTCAGCTAGATGCAGTAATTGAAGAATGGTTTGCTCTGGGACAGAGGTAATTTTGAATAGGGCCATTCTCTTAGAGTAGTCATTCTTTTTAGGCTTCCATTTCAATACCTTCCAGCTGAAGCAGGTACACAAACAGGTTACTGCCCCCCTGGTGACCTCTTGTCAGAATAAGGAAAAGCAGTGATCTCATTATGAAAGAATAGTAATGCCCAGTAAGTGAGACTTCATATAGAGATGGGGCAGAAAATGTCCTCAAGGAGTAGGTATTGCTCTCACCTGTTCTTGGAAGGACAATAAGGGCAAATTTCCAGTCCTGAACTATATGTCCCTTTGTCCCCTTAGGAGAGCCACATCTTGTCTCTGTTATTGTTATACAATTGTTTTAGTCACATTGGAGTCTGAGTTGTCTTGGCAAAGATACTAGAGTGGTTTGCCATTTTCTTCTCCAGCTCATTTTACAGATGAGGAAACTGAGGCAAACAGGCCCCCCCCCAAAAAAAGTGACTTGCCTAGGATCACACAGCTAGTTAGTGTCTAAGATCAGATTTTAACTTAGAAAAATATCTTTCTGACTCTAGACACAGCACTCTATCTACCTAGTGATCCCAAAACCTCAGTAATAGCTCATATCCACTTACCATTGGGTTCTCAAGGCAAATGGACAAAGAAGTAGGTGCAAATCTATTGTAAAATTAGAACAGCAACAGTGCAAGACAACCATATAGCTCTCAGAAAAGCCAATGAAAGACTTTTTCAGTTTTTTATCATTTTCCAGATCTGCTTTTTGGGGATCCATCACAATGAGTTCACACCATTGAATAAAGTTTTGTGAAATACAGGTCATTCCTGTCTTCCTTGCATCATAGCCGACTACCCCCAAGAAAGGGCAAACAGACTGCTCCTTCTCCTAACACTCTAGGTACCACATGACCCGTTGCCCAAAGGGGATAATATCCATCTAAAGGTCCTGAAAGACATAAGAATGCTAATCAATACAATGAACAACCATGATTCCAGAGAACCACTGCTAAAGAATGTTACCTACTTCCTGCCTAAGAGGTGAAGGGCTAACTATGCAGAATGAGACATATTTTTGAACATGGCCAAAGTGGGAATTTGTTATGTTTGCCTATGACTGTTTATAACAGGGATTTTCTTTTTCCTTTTTACCCCCGAAGGTGTGGGAGAGAGGGAGAGGGAGAGAAAATAAATGCTCATTTGTTTAAAAAAAAAATAAAATTTAATTTAAAATTCTGAAGAGAGAAAAAAAATCTGCATCTTGGAAGAAAAGGGTCAGAATTGGAAGAGGAAAAGAGTGCATTGGAGGTAACGACTGTTTAGTTTTTTGTTAGTCAATGTTTATACAACACCAAGAGATTTGATGTGAAAACTGTTAATGAAGTGTCATCTGTGTGGAGACTTCCTGTCACACAGACCAAGAAGCAGGGGATGAGGGAACTATAGGCAAGAGAATTAGATGTAGGGGAGAGCCAAAGACAGAGAAAAGGCACTCATGGATTCAGGGAAAAGACTCTATATTAGATGTCAAGGGCTCAGAGTTTTACTACCTGCTAGACTGTTGACTGACTCTATAATCCTGAGCAATTCACCTAACATAAACTTCACTTTCTACATCTGTAAATGAAGATAATAAATCTTTTGGTCTCTAACTCAGGAAACTGTTGTGAGGATAAGATAAATTCTGAAAGAATCATATAAATGTAAATGTATTATGATTATACTGGTCAGAAACCCCCCCCCCAAAAAAAACCCAACGGTTATAATAAGTTAATTGAGAAAAAAAGTAGCAAAAACCCAAAGAATTCTATCTTCCTCCTCCAATCTGGGCTCACCATCCCTGACAGTATTACTCCTTGGAATAAGTCATAATGGCATAATAGATTGAGGGATTGTCTAGTCTAACCCATTCATTTTTTAAAAATTTTATATAATATTTTTTTATTCTGAACTTAAACATCAACTATTCTGAGCACTTCCTTATACATAGTAGAATAGAAAGAAGTACATGAAACTACGAATATCTATTATGTACAACTTGCTTTTCTTTTCAAGCATATAATTAATTCAATGTGTTATTTTCTAAGCTGTCCTACTTGTCTGTAATTGCCTCTGGCCTTGTTTCTCTTCCCTTCTGTGCACTTCAAAAACAGGTGTCAATGACCCTCTTTTATTTCCCTTTTTCCTCTTTTTTTTTGGGGGGGAGCAGACCTATCTCTAGCTCCCTCCCTCCCTCTCTATCCATCCCCAATTGAAAAACAAAAACAAAACATTTGTGAAAAAAACACATAGTCAAACAAAACAAATCCCCACATGAGTTATCGTCTGAAAATGTATGTCTTATTTTGCAATTGAAGTTCATCATCTCTCTGTCAGGTAGTAGGCAGCCAGCCTCATTCATCATTGGTCTTCTATAATAATGTTTGGTCATTGCATTGATCTGAATTCTTAAGTCTTTCAACGTATTTGTCTTTACAACATTGTTGTTATTGCGTAAATTATTCTCTTGGTTCTGCTCATCCCACTCTACATCATTTATCTCTTTTATCATTTGTTATGGCATAATAATATTGCATTACATTCACATACAATATTTTTTTGGTTCTCTAAGTGATGAAATCCTCTTACTTTAAAGATGATTTAGTACACAATCACAAAGGTAAGATTAGAAGAGTTGTCATTTAGAGGCAGCTAGGTTGCTTAGTGGATAGATAGACAAGCCTAGAGACCGAAAGTCCCAGGTTCAAACCTGGCCTCCAACACATCCTACCTGTATGGCCCTGAGCAAGTCAGGTAACCCCAATTACCTAGCCCTTACCAGCTTTTCTGCCTTGGAACCTATAGACTTTAAGACAGAAGGTAAGGGTTATTTAAAAAAAATTTTTTTAAAGAGAAAGATGATTCGAATCCAGGTCTATCATTCCATGCATATTTTAAACTCCATTATCAATAAAAATTTAAGTAGCTATTGTGTGTGAGACTATAAGGAAGAGTCAACAATGGAGTTCTGAGCAGAAAGAAGAATATTTTCATATGACCTTCCCCAAAACTGCTTCACACACACACACACACACACACACACACACACACACACACACACACACACACACACATCTTGCAAATGAAAATTGGCATTCACCCAACACCTGAACCTCTAAAATCAATCACTCCACAGTGAGGCAAACAAAACTGAATCTTGGGGCCCTGATGAGTTAGCTTTGTTCTGTTCAGCCACAAATTACATCCCTCTGACATAGCCAGCCATGTGACAAGTGTGTCATTAATAAAAAATATGACAAAATATAGATAGCTCCAGTCACCCCACAAGTGCCCAAGACTGGAAGTAGAACTCATGTCCTAGTCAAGAGTAATTTCAAAATCAGCCTCATATCTGGCAACTCCCCTGGTAGTGAGATTTTTTTATCATTCCTCCATTCTTGCCCCTTGGAAGTAAAGGTAGAAAGAAAGAAAGGAACCTCCTGAATATTACCCAGTTGCATTACTGATTCTCTGGATCCAAAAAAGAATGCAGAGGGATGGGGCAAAGGGATAGAGGAGTGGGGCCTTGTTGGCTTTGAGTCATCCAGCTGAAGACTGTGAGGCTCCATAAGCTCCTACAGATTTCCACAGCCCATTTCTGGGGTTATAGGATGCTGAGAGAGAGAGAGGCCAGAGTGAGTGATTTCTTTGGCATCTGAATTGACTGAGGTGGGTAAGAATCAGTTACTGAGAGTTCTCTAGGGGTAGAAAAGGGTCTCCAAATTAGGGACATCCCCTCCCTAGCAGTATAAGGGAAAAGATGTTAAGGCTTTTACCACAGGGGTATCCTGATAGGAAGACAAGATATCAAGAGAATGGGCTCTGCCCTTGTGATTCTGGGCAAATCACTTCCCGTTTGGGACCTCAGTTTTTTCATCTGGAAAATTGGTCTAAGATCTCTAAAGTCCCTCTAGTTAAAAAATTCCGCCTCTTCATCAGAATGAAACTGAGCACTCAAAGAAGTGGGAGAGCTCCTGAGATAAGCAAAGGAAAGGGAAGGGGGCATTTAAAGGCTAGAGATAATCTGGAGGCGTTCCCTGCGCTCTAGCCCTGCCCTTCAGTGGAGCTGGACAAAGGCTGAAGAGAGTCAGCCAGATATATGACAGCTTGTCAAACCTGGGGCAATGTTTCCCTGGCTGGAAAAGGAAGATGGAGTTCATATGCAAGAGATTTCTCCACCCAGTTCCTTCCATCTAAGGATCCTCTGGAAAAGCTGCAATATAATCGATAGCCTCATAAATAAATAAGGTTTCAATGCATCCTGTCTCCAGTCTGAAGCTTCCTCAGGAAAATTGAGCCTCAACCTACTATTACTCATCCATGTCTTGAATCATAAGGCCCCAGAACTCAGGTGGGCAGGAATTATGTGAGGTTATTTGTTCATTCCCCATCTGGTGTGGGATAGTACAAAAACCACCCCAAGAAGGTGGCTGAAATGGAGGAAAATGTTAGGGGCTGGGGGAAGTGAGCATTCCCTATATCCCACCATCACCAGGCATCACATTTTGTCTGACTTCCTTCTCCCAGACCCTTGGCATCACTGTAACAGGCTAAGGTCGGCATCTCTGTTTTGACCTATTTTACAACTCCCACTCACGATCCCTCCCTTTTACCACCACCGCCATAAGATTTCATTCCTCTTTCCTGTCCTAGTTTCCCCCCTTATTTCTAAGCTCTCCTTTTCCCACTCTCCTACTGAAGCTCCTTCACACACCTCCATTTTCATTCTCCTGAACTAACACTAGCTGTGTTAGTTCCTCAGTTTCCTCATCTGTAAAATGAGCTAGAGAAGGAAATGGCAAACTAGTATCTCTGCCAAGAAAACCTCAAATGGGGTCACAAAGAGTCAGGCACAACTGAGAAATGACTAAACAAAACAGCACTAAGAGGCTACCTCATGGCCTAATGAAGGGAATGCATTTCCCTAAAACCTAAAATTTCAAGTATATTATTCCATGGTGAACTAATGTTTTCCAGTGGCTTTTGCCACCAAGTGAATTTCTGTCAAGTTGACTTCCACTGGAAAAATCAGAGATATATTCCTAACCCAATAATAGTAATAGTAATAAATAGCTCAACTTGAACATAGCCCTTTAAGATTTACAAGACATTTTCCTCAGAATAACATATCAATTAAATAGAGAATGTATTATCATTCCCACTAGTTGAATAAACACAGAAAGGACAGGTAAGTTGCCCAAAGTCATAGAGTTAGTGTAAAAGTCAGAACTTGAACTCAACTCTTCTGCCCCAAGTTCAGTGTTCTTTCCATTACACTGCCCCAAGTTGAAAAACTTTTTGGTAAGAGTGAAACTAAGATTGTGGTCAATCTCATGGCATGATAGGAGTTATAGAACACAAAAAAGGTGCTATTTAGCTTCCTGAGGGTTCTTTGCGAAGCCTTTTGGAACTTTGAAACAGATTATACTGTTTTTCCCACCTCCAATCCATACTTTGACATTTTCGCCTCTTTTTTTCTTCTCCTCATCCCCACAACATGCATAGGACAAAGCAGTTTTTCCATGTCTGAGACTCCTATAATTTAGCTCCTCCTTTGACTGGAGTATTGACAGTGACTGAAAGAGCTGGGCTGTGACAGCACACCTTTCTAGGGGAAGCTAAGTGAGGTGGATAGAATGGTGGTCTTGGAGTCAGGAAGATATGAATTCAAATGTGACCTCAGACACTTATTAGCTGTGTGACCCTGAGCAAATCACTTAATATATTTGCCTCAATTTCCTTATCTGTAAAAATGGAGATACTACTAGCACTTATCTCCCAGGCTTGCCAAAAGGATCAAATGAGATTATAATTATTTAGCACGCAGCATAGTGGCTAGCACATAGTAAGTATTATTATAAATGTTAGTCTTTATTATTATTTCTAGGATATGGCCTCATAGGAATCAGTGGATTTTCTTGAATCTGATAGTCCTTCAATTCAAGACTTCAGATTATGCAAAGTAAATTAGTTTCCTAATTTATCCTTTCTGGGAATTTGAAATTCTGCCTACTAAGTCAACTAAAAATGAGGGCTATCTTGGAGGAAACTGATTAGTGATTACCCTAAACTTTCGCTCTGTTCTGTTCTGCCTATTTCACTCTCAGGCACCCATCATTTATTTGTTGGTGAGTATACAGCTGCAACAATGGTAGAAAGATTCATCAGAAGACCGGGCTTCTAATTTTGTTGTTCAGTTGTGTCCAACTATTCCTGACCCCATATGAGAATTTCTTAGCAAAGATACTGGAGTGGTTTGTCACTTCCTTTTCCAGCTCATTTTACAGACCAGAGAACTGAGGCAAAGAGGGTTAAGTGACTTGCTTAGTGTCACATAGCCAGTATGAAGACATCAGGAAGATGTCTTTCTGACTCCAGGACCAGCACTTTCCCCATTGTGCCATCTAGCTGAGGTGTTCAGGTTCTAATACCAGTTTCCTAATTTCTTTGTCTGAAGACTTATCTAATTACATTGGGCTTCTAATTATATCTAATTACATTACACTTGATTATCCAGCTTTTCTTATCTCTTAGATGAAGGCAATATATACTTTGCTCATTTCATGAAACTTTTGTGAAGATTAAATGTGCTCACAGATGGGAAAACACTTGGAAAACCTTAAAATGTTATGGACATGGATGATATTATTGTTACCATTCCAGGCTGACTTCCTTCTCCTCCATGCACACTCTTGGTCCTTCTGCATCTGAGCAAAATGTAATTACCAAGATAAATTTGTTATCAAAATATAGACCATAGGGCAGCTAGTATATAGAATGCCAGGCCTAGAGTCTGGAGGACCTGGGTTCAAATCTGGTGTCATACACTTCCTAGTTGGGTAACCCTGGGCAAAATTTTTTTTTATGTAAATACATATAAGATATATGTATATGTATGTGCGTGTGCGTGTGTGTGTGTGTGTGTATGTGTGTGTGTGTACACGTACTTTTCTTAGCTGATGTTTTGGATTTATAACAATATTCACTTCCTGAAACTCAACTCATTGAGAAGCAATGTTGTCAAATTGGATCTTGAGCACAGCAATAGTCCAACAATTCCTGCAACTTAGCAGAAAGCCATTCCATAGTGCTTGGAAATTAACTCTGGCAAAAGCTTCAGGAAGATGTCACGCAAGCTGTTGGGGTTCTCAAAAAGGGAGGCTCAGGAGCTGGGAGAGAGCAGAAGTCTCCTAGGATTTTCAGGAAGAAACCTGATTTGGAAGCCTTTCCCCCTTGTGGCAGGGATCCCTTCCTAACCCATCCCCTATTTGAAGCACAGTTACAGGAGACTTCTCTGATCAGAGCCATTGACCAGCTTGGGAAAAGGCAGAGTTACAGTCAATACAGTCAGACAGTGGACTCTCATAGGTCAGGGCCTCTGCCTTATATTTTGGTGTTCTCTTGGCCCACTCCTAGGGCTGGACATCTAAGGACCCTAATTCTAAGGCAACAGGCTGCCTACGTGTATCTTGAAACCCTGGCACACTGCTCCATGTGTGTGCATAGGGGTTCCAGGAGAATATTTTTATGTTAGTGATAGTTTCTCCTCTAAACTATTAAGTATGGAAAGAAGGAAGAAAGTAAGCCTAGCTACCAGGAAAGTGGTTTAAAAAAAAAAAAAAAGAAGCAACCTGATTTCTAAGATTTTTCTTTAGGATAGGAGGGTTTGGTAGCACATTTTAATGGTTTGATACTTACTCTCAAGTTAGCATTTCCTGCAGGTGGTGTAATAGAAAGAACCCCTGGATTAGGAGTTAAAGAGACCTGGTTCAGACCTTGGTTTTGTCACTAGCTGAGTAATACACAAAATCAGGCCTTAAAATACAACCTCTGGTGCTGAATGCCTCTGCAGTTTGGGACAAGATGCTTAAATTCTCCTCTCCCTCAGTTCCCTTATCTATAAAATCTAGGGAATGAATTAAATGACCTTTGAGGTTCCTTCCATCTCTATACCTACGTTGTTAGCTATAAAAATGCTAACTATTGTGGTCAGTTATTATAATATCTCTGATACTTTTCCTTTTTGTTGTTAGTCACTTCAGTTGTATCTGACTTCATGACCCCATTTGGGGTTATCTTGGCAAAAGATACTAGAGCAGTTTGTCATTTCCTCCTCCATTTCATTCTACAGATGAAGAAACTTGCCCAGTTGAGACATCGAAGTGGCACAGTGGTGAGTACCGGGCCTGGAGTCAGGAAGCTGAATCTTCCTGATTTCAAATCTGACCTCAGGTACGTAAGTAGCTGTGTGGCCCTGGCAAGTCACTTAACTGTGTTTGCCTCAGTTTCCTCATCTGTAAAATGAACTGAGGAAGGAAAAGACAAACCACTTCACTATTTCTTCCAAGAACACCCCAAATGGGGTCATGAAGAGTTGGGCATGACTAAACAACAAAAAGACTTTCCGAGGCAGGCAGCTAGGTGGCTCAGTGGGCTGAGACCCAGGCCTAGAGATGGGAGGTCCTGGGCTCAAATCTAGCCTCAGATACTTCCTAGCTGTGTGACCTTGGGCAAGTCACTTCACCCCCATTGCCTAGCCCTTACTGCTCTTCTACCTTAGAGCCAATACACAGTATTGATCCTAAGGAGGAAGGTAAGGGTTTAAAAATAAAAAAAAAACAAGTTCACAGGAGAAGCTAGGTGGCTCAGTGGATAGAGAGGCAGACCTAGAGATGGGAAGTCCTGGGTTCAAATCTAGCCTCAGACACTTCCTAGCTGTGTGACCCTGGGCAAGTCACTTAACCCCCATGGCCTAACCCGTACTGCTCTTC
The DNA here is from genome assembly GCF_016433145.1 of Gracilinanus agilis. Lineage (NCBI taxonomy): Eukaryota > Metazoa > Chordata > Mammalia > Didelphimorphia > Didelphidae > Gracilinanus > Gracilinanus agilis. The sequence goes on from NC_058133.1 coordinate 177,929,938, forward strand.
TGCCTTAGAACCAATGCACAGTATTGGTTCTAAGGCAGAAGGTAAGGGTTTAAAAAAAAAAAAAAAAGACTTTCTGAGGGTCACATAGCTGGTAAGTGTCTAAAGCAGAATTTAAACTCACGTCTTCCTTTACTCTAGGCCCTCCCACCCATTTCTATCCACTGTGCCACCTAGCTGCCTACTTTTACAATGTAATCTCTAAGGTCCCTTCTACTTCCAAATCTCTGATTCTAGATGGCTTCTGAGGTCCCTTACAGCTCTGGAGTCAGGATCTCTCTGTGTATCATTTTCCTCATCTGTAAAATGACCAGTGCAGGGAAAGGGGAGTATGAGATGATGTCTTGGCTCTTTTCCACCTCTAAAATCCTTATTCCTTCCATATCTCTGTTTCAAAAAGAATCTAGAAAGTGACAAAGCAATTTAGACCCTAGAAAAAAGGACCTTGAGCCTACAAGGCATTAGCATCCCCATTTTATAGACAAGGCAGCGGAATCCCAGAAAGGTACTGAGCCAGGTGTCCTACCCTGAATACTACTCCAAACAGGGGCTGGTGTTTCCTGTTCTCCCCTCCACATAGCAACAAGACTGGCTATGAGCAAACAGGTTGTGTCTGCCGCCGCAGGAAAGCCCACAGCATGTACAGCAGACGGTGTTTCCTCAGCAGGCGGAGGGCAGCCAAAAGAAACTGAGACTCCCCACCTTCTGCCTTGCAATGCTGGGGAGAATGAGAAGTAGGAGGGGGAGATGCCAATTCCACTCCTAAGGAAAAAGCTCAACAAGCTTCCCAGAATGGGGCTGGATTAGGTGCCAGCACCAGGGGGCAGAATGAATTTAACCATCCCATAGATGAAGAGACAGCTATGGAAGGAGTAGAGAAATTGCTGGACTGAGAGTCCTGATGCCTGACTGCCTGCCCCAGCTCTGCCACAGATTTGATGTCAAATCAACAGGAAAGAGCATGTGACAGGAGAAAGAATGCTCGATTGAGAATCCAAAGAATTGGATTGAAGTTTTAGCCCTGCCATAGATATTACCTGTGTGTGACCTTGAACAATGAATTAATCAACAAAAATTTATTGGGCCAAACCTTGCACTAAGATTTAAAGATAAAAAGAAAGAGCAAAAGCAGACCCTGCCCTCAAAGGCTAAATCATTTCTCTTTTTTCTCTTTTGTAAAATAAAGAAGGGGCAGCTAAATGGTTCAGTGGATAGAGCCAGACCTGGAGGGGGGAGGTCCCGGTTCAAATCTAGTCTCAGATATTTCCTGTGTGACCCTAGGCAAGTCACTTAACCCCAGTTGCCTTGTCTTACTGTTCTTCTGTCTTGGAACTCATACTCAGTATCTATTCTAAGACAGAAGGTAAGGATTTTTTAAATTAAATAAAAAATAAAGGGATTGGTATTCTTATTCTAAATCCTATAATTCACTCTAGGATTTGCTTCTCCCATCTATGGTATTGGTATTTGTTGTTCTTCAGTCATTTCAGTCCTTTCCAACTCTTTATGATCCTATTTGCAGTTTCTTTGGCAAAGATACTAGAGTGGTTTGCCATTTCCTTCTCTAGCTCATTTTACAGATGAAAAAACTGAGGCAAACAAGGCAAAGTGGCTTGCTTAGAGTCATACAGTCTTATTGGTATTGGAGGCTGGATTTGACCTCAAGAAGAGGAGTCTTCTGACTCCAAGCCTGGCACTCTATCCATTGTGCCACCCAGCTGCCCTACATCTTGGTATAATTAGTCAATAAACATTTAATGAGTCAATAAACATTTAGGGAGCATCTACCATGTGCCAGGCACTGAGCAATACAAAAAGAGGCAAAAGACCAACCCACCTACCTTAAAGAAGCCCTTGTCTTCAAGGAGCTCATAAAACACTGACCATAGAGTCAGAGGATTTAGATTCAAATTCCACATTGGGCAAACAACTATCTATGTGATCTTGGACAAGTCATTTAACCTCCATGAGCCTCACTTATCTTTGCTGTAAAATCAAGGGACTGAAGGAAATGGTCTCTGAGATCCTTTTCAGCCAAGTTCTAGGATCCTATGATTTTACTTCTGAGGTGCTTCCTAGTTCTAAATGTGAATTATTGAAATGAGAATGAACTAAAAGTGAATTGTGATTCACTATAGGATTCACTTCTCCCACATATGAGTCTCAGCTTCCTCTTCTGTAAAAAGAAAGGGATTCATACCTATCGTGTGTGTCCTGGACCCCCCACCCCTCCCCACTTCCCACCCCAGCAGTCTAGTGAAGCCTTTAGACCCCTTCTCAGAATGATTTTTTAAAATTCATAATACAAGGGCAGATAGGTAGCACATTGGATAGAGTGCCTGACCTGGAGTCTGGAGGTCCTGGGTTCAAATGTGGCCTCAGACCATTCCTAGCTGTAAAAAGGAAATTTTAAGTATTTAAGATATATATTAAAATGTGTGGCCTCCAGGAATCAACAATTCAGGTTGATTCCGTAATTAAATCAGACCCAAGTCAGCATCGGGTTGAAGAATTTATTTACAATCTGGTAGGTAAAAAGTAGGAATAAAGAGAAAAGGAGAGGCTAGTCCAGGCCAAAGGCCTGGACGGAGAAGAGAAGGTTAAAAGGCTAAATAAATGAAGCTGCAAGCCGCAAGGCCTCACAGCCAGATAGGCAGAGTTTGGAAGCGGCCCAGCTAGGCCAAGGAAGTCAGCCTAACTTACCCACGTGACAATACAGAGTGTAAGCTGTCTGTGGTCTCAGGAGATGCTTCTGTTCCCAGTTCGAGACGCCAACTCCCCTACAGGAAGTTCACTCACTTACTTAAAGAGATTGTGTCTTTCATCACTTCCTGTGGTCCACCTCTAATTCAAATGGACAAATGGCAGTTTCTACATTGATTTGGACTGCCCAAAGGGCCATCCCTTGTTCTTGATTTGTTACTTATTGTCACGTGTGGGTAACTCGTCTCCCCTCCCCACTAAGGGAGGTGAGAGTGACATCATTAGCTCGCCTAGGTTGAGTGGATTTTTGACTATTAATGGGCTTGAGCTAATTCTATTTACACAATCCCCCCTGATGATCATATTGGGTGCCTAGTCACCCCAAGTGATCATGTTACACAAACATTCTATACTCACAAAGGTCTTCTAACTACAATAGTTAGATAGCTGTGTGACCTGGACAAGTCACTTAATCCCAATTGCCTAGCCCTTACTACTCTTCTGCCTTGGAATCCATACTTAATATCAATTCTAAGACAGAAGATAAGAGTTTCTTAAAATTCATAATAAAAGGAAATGCTAAATGTCTATTAAGAGGTTAGTGAAAATAAATATTTTGTTTCTTATCCAAATTCACAGATTCCCTGAAACCCAGCCATGGACCTTTTAGGGGCCTCAGCCACCTCAAGTTTAAAAATTCTCAACCAAAAGACCTATGAGATCTTGTGCAACTGAAGAAATTCAAAATCAAAGTTCAAGATGTGTTTGTCTCATGAAGTTCGTATTTTTGACCAATATCAGCACGGGCTCAAATTAGTCCTAGAAAGTAATTTGAGTATTACAAGGTGATAAGACACCCCATATATGAATGGAGGTCCTGAGAGTTTCAAGGGGGCTAGCCTGACGTCTCTCATGTGATCCTACCCCCCATCCATCTGGACAATTAGATTAAGAAACAGGAACAGATAAGGGGTCCTTTTCTGATACTGCTGGAGAGAGTTGCACCTAAATGCATTTCTAACCTCTGGTCTCAACTTTTGACTGTAGAGGCCACCGTTCTGCACCCCAAAGGCAGCTTAAGTACCTACTATGACAAATCTGGGAATTACTGTGTCCTTGGCAAATGCCACTCTGTCCAATTGAGTTAGATGAAGAATAGCACTGGACGGTCATCATCTTGAGTCACTTGGGAGCAAGGAGCCACCAAGATGCTCCATGTGCCTCCCATCATCCTCAACCCTACGCTCTACCACCAGTAGCATCATTTCAAGGCTGACCCATTGGCAGTTGCTATACTTAATGGCAATCATCATCTTTCCTCTTCATATCTCATTTCCTTTTGCTGGAGACTGACTTGACTGAAAGAGCCCCTTTTCAGGCTAAGCAGTGACTCTCTCTCTGTGCACTGCCCTCCTTGCCCCTGCCCTACAAACCCTTCCTCTTCCCTCCCTCTGTAGCCTCCTGTCTCTCTCATTCCCCTCCCTACACAGCACATAGCTCCCTTCTCTTGCCAACTTGGCAACTCTTCTTGGCTGTTACTATCAACACCTCCAAGAGAGGAAAGGAGAGGAGTTAGTACTGATTCTGGCTTCAAATACCAGGCTTCAGATTCAGGCTGGAGCCACTACTGGGATTTCTCCATCACCTGGATGCCACATATATGGGGGCATATATGGTAACCACCTGCCTCCGCTCTCCCAGAGACTGTTCAGGCTAGCCCTGGTTTTGAGGCTAGATCTGAATGGGATGCACCTAATTCCAACAACACATGGCCAAACTCAAAACCACCAAATCATCCCTACCCCTTTGATAGAAGCAACCTCCTAAGAAATCAGGAGAATTATAAAATTATAAATTTTTATAATTACAAATTTATAAAAACATCACAGAGAAGATAACAGCCTTATTATAGGCAGGTAGGTGGCATGGTACATAAAGGACTAGATTTAAAATCAGTAGAGACCTGAGTTCAAATCCGTCCTTACACCTTTACCAGGGTATGACCCTCTATAAATACTAGATATTTGAAGTTTGCCCCTTGCTATTCATTCCAGGATGTTGTATCAAGGTGATGTCCCCGGCCCCTCCATTAGTAAGGCACATATCCTGAGTCTTGCTGAGATTATTTTAAGGCTGCATTCTCATTCAAACTCCATCAACACACATTTGTTGAGCCCCTGAAACCCTTCCTATAGCAGACACTTGCTCCATCTGTAGAAAAGGCAGCTTTGCCTAATACTCCCTTCCTAGATTCTTCCTCCCCAGAATTAAGTTGATATTAAAAGTACAAAAAACAGTGTAGGTCAGTAGGGAAAATGCTGGATCCAGCATCAGAGGCCTATAGTTCAAATTCTGGCTCTGTGATTAACTATCTACGTGACCTGACACAAATGCTTTAACTGTCATTTCCTTCACAAAAATGAGAGAATTGATGATTTCGGAGCACCAGTGAGGAAGAATGTCACCCACCTCTTGACACAGAGGTAATGGATTCAGGATGAGGTATGTATTTTTAGACAAGGACAAGATGGGAAATTAGTTTTATTTGACTGTATTTGACTTTATTGACCTTATTTGACTATGTACATTTTTACAAGAGTTTTATTTTTATTTTCTTTCCCCAAAAAGAGATGGAAGAAAAAATAAATGCTTGTAAATTGGAAAAAAAATCAATTAAAAGAATATAATGAAAGAGTTGGACTCGACTTCTAAGGCTCTCTCCAGCTTGATACTACTATTGTACAGTCTCCCCATTTCCTATGCAGAGAAGCCCACTTCACCACTAAAATATCACATTCCTGAAAAGAGATATAATCAGCTCCACAGTAAATAAGGACATGGTGCTTTTCCAGGACTAGGCAAAGAGAGAAGAAAAACCATCCAAATAGAGCAGGCTTTCAATGAACAGGAAGCTGAGCCATTCTACGCTGCACCTGTGATGAGCATTGCTCTAATGGAGAAGCTAGCCATGTTACCATGACAAACTCTCATCTTTTCAGAGGTCTCTCTCCTCTGATTAGAAGGGTACATTTGGTGGTGAGGCCTGACCCTGAAAACACTAATTTTTCATTTTAAATAAAAAAAAACAAAACAGCAAAATCATTCTGAATGCAGGCCTCAGGGCCTGTGAGAGGACAATTGTAGTTATGCATACAAGCAAGATATATACAGGGCTGCTAGGTGGCATGGTGGATAGAGGGCAAGACCTCTAATCAGGAAGACTCCTCATCCTGAATTCAAATCGGGCCTTAGAACTTTTTAGCTAGCCATCAAGATAAAACCAGACTCTTTATCTTTCTCACTACCTCCCAGATCAGCAGCTCTTAACTTCTTTGTTTCTAGTGGGAGGTGGGGATTGAAATTTTCATCTAAGTAAGTGACACCCAACAAAATCTATGTGCTGTGAGCTTGGGAAAAACACCTCTCCAGGAAAAGTAATCTTACACATCAAAGAAAGGGGCCTATATTGTTGTAACTTAGCCATTTCTGGTGTGTCTGGTTCTTCATAACCCCATCTGGGACTTTCTGTGGTTTGCAGTTTTCCTTTTTCAAATGAGGAAAATGTGGCAGAGTTAAGTGACTTTGCCCAGGGTCACACAGCTAATAAGTGTCTGAATCTGAATTTGAACTCAAGTTTTCTTGACTTCAGGCCCTGGGCTCTAATCACTACCCTATCTAGTTGCCCCAAAAGGGAGCTACACAGTTGTGTAAGTGGGTCCTCTGTCTGTATTTAATTCAACTGGGATTCTATTTTGAAGGAAGTCTCCATTATCTTGAAGTTCTCTGTCATACTGCAATATTCTGATGGGATTAACTACAAAGAAACATCCCAGGCAAAACTAGTTTGTCTCTTGATTTACTGACCTTCAGTCAAAGGGACCCAGGTGGGAGGGAAAATGCTTCAAGAGGATCTTAGAACCTCTGGGTTATGGTGGAAGGGCTTATTGACTCCGGGAAGAGGGAGGGAAAGGAAATGAATCATGTAAATAGGGAAAAATATTTAAAATTTTTTTTTAATTTAAAAAAAAAAAAGAACCTCTGGGTTAAGGAATTCCCCAAGAACACAATAATAGAAAATATCTGAGGATAGTGGCTTTAGCAGTATAGCCTGGAAAGAAATGAAGACATCTTTGGCTTGATCATTTTCCTTTAAACTACAGCTTCTGGGAAGACCCAGTCAAACAGTGAGCCCTCAGAGGACAGCTATCCTTTGTTTTTCAAAGTGGACCAATGACATCGTGAGAGTGATGTCTTGACTTGCACCTGAATTAGATTTAAGTGAGGCAGAGTTGTACAAAGTTATCAGCCTCACTCTCTCTGTTCCAGAACCATCCAAGTCCAGTGACAAGACAAAAGTCAAGCTGACTGGTGATGGCCTGGGGTGAGGTGGATGACCTTAGAGTCTTCTATGTCTGACCAAACTCTAAGTGCTCCGCAGCACCTGCTTTAGCTGCCTTCACAGCCATAAGAACAGATTAATTTCATCCTGCCCATTTCACCAGGAAAAGTCTTCACAGGCTAGATAGGTTTGAAGCCTGTCGGTTATCCTCAACCCATTTTAGCCCATCTTACCTGAACCTACAGATGTTTTACCAAGAGGTACCTGCACATGCTACAGCTTCTTAGAGCCACAGGAGAGAGCTGGATGAAAAATGGTCACCAAAACTGGATGCTCAGCCCTCACGTCCAAGGCTACTCCTCCCTGAGACATCCCATATACTCTTTGGCAAGTACTCCCAAAATGAAAAAAATGTAGTTCAGACGTGGATGGAGTAAGCTTCTAGGGTGAAGAGGTTTCTAGGGCATGGCACAGAAAGTCCTATGGATATGTCAGTAGTAAAACTCAGGAGGAATGAAGCCTTTGCATAAGCTGTCCCCAAATTCTTGAATGCACTTTGTCTCCCTGTTAGAACCCCAGGCTTCTTTCCCAACTCAACTCTAGCACCGGTCCCTCCATGAGGAATTTCTTCCTAAACAACTCCATCCCTACCCCAGCCGTTAGTGTCCCTCCTTGAAATGCTCCCCAGCCTTCCCTCCTCCTATCTTTCCTCTTACTGAAAAGTAGCATCATTTTCCTAATCCCTCAGGCTCACAACCTAGATGTCACCCTCACTATCTGCCACCCCCACCCCGCCAGCCAATCTGTTGCCAAGGTCTATCTTACCTGTGCACCATCTCTTAAATATTCTCCCCTCTCTCCTCTGACACTGCTACTACTCTGGTGCACACCTTCATCACCTGAGCTATTGCAAGAGCCTGCTAGTAGGTCTGCCTGCCTCATGTCTCTCCCCACTCTAGTCCATTCTCCAGTAAGCCACCAAAGTGAAAATCCAACCATGTCACCTCTCTACTCAACAAATCCAGCAACACCCTATCACCTCCAGGCTCAAATACAAAAGCAAATGTTTGGCACTCAAAATCCTTCATAATTTAGCCACTTCCTAAGTTTCCTTTCTTTAAAAAAAATTGTTACATTAAAGTTCCCAGGCATTATCTCCCTTCCTTTCTCCCCTCCCTGCACTAGAAAAGGCATCGTTTGACAAAAAAAACAGCAACAAAACAGGTGTGTATATATGTGTGTGCATGCATGTGTGTGTACGTATAAAATCGTGTCGTATATGTTTTTATTAGTTCTTCCTCTGGAGTTCTTTCTCTTCAAACAATATTTCTGTTGCCTATATAGTGGTTCACTCTTCATAATTTCATGTCTTTCCATGTTTTTTATTAATTAATCTGCTCATCATTTCTTACCATGTATTCCACAATAATCATGTGGAAGAAACTGTCTTCCATGTTAAGATGCAAATATTTTGCCCTTGGAATGGGCAAACACTACAACAAATGTTATTGACACCTTAGTAAGAATGAGTTTCACAGCCTTTCCCAAAAAGCAGATTTCAATGAGGGGAATGAAAAGAAAAGAGAAGATATTAGGTACTTCTGCGGATGGTGGGAGTAATGTACTTTTTAGCTAAAATCCTACTTCCACAGGGAAGCTTTTCCCTAACCCCTTCAATTCTAGCATGTTCTCTCTATTGATTATTTCCCATTTATTTTGCATATACCCTGTTTGTTTATTTATATGTCATCTATATATAACCCTATTTGCATGTTACAAGTCTTCCTTCATAAAAGATCCATATCTTTCCAAACCTCAGTTGAGTAACCCACATAGGAAAAACCAAATCCTCAGATTATATCATGCAGTTAAGTTGCAAGACATTTAGTTATTCCAATGGTACATCTCTCTTGGGCAAGCACTGCAGATGGATAATGAACTGGCCCAGAACCCAGCAAGAAGAGGCTGGATTATATTTAGTTAATTAGGAAATACTTTTGATTCAAATGGCTCTCTGCAACAACAAAAAAAACCAACTAACATCATTTACTTGAACATCAACGTTTTCCTTGGGTTACTACATGTCTCTGAATCATGGAGTGTTGTTTCAGTCATTTTTCAGTTGTGTCCAACTCTTCATGATCCAATTTGGGGTTTTCTTGACAATAATACTGGAGTGGTTTGCCACATCCTTCACCAGCTCTTTTTGCAGATGAGGAAACTGAGGCAAACAGTTTTAAGTGATTTACCTAGAGTCACACAGCTAGTAAGTGTCTGAAGCCAGATTTGAACTCAGAAAGATGAGTCTTCCTAACTCTAGGCCCAGCACTCTATCCACTGCACAACCTAGCTTCCCTGAATTGTGGAATAGTACAACACAAACAGTGTCTCAAAGGTCAATGAAAACCTGCATGGAAATGGTTAGCATGCTGCAGCATGTGACAAACAATACTCTATGTATATTGTATATATGGTGTGTGTGTGTGTTGATGTTGGTGCTTCCTTCAGTGGAATTTAAGGTCCTTAAAATCAAAGCAAATTTTATTTTTAATTTGTATCCCCAACTCCCATTAGAGTCCTTCACAAGGAAGAAACAATTAAGAAAATGTGTTGATTGACTAATTGTGGCCCAGAAGTGGCATAAGGAAAAAAAATCAATGAGGTATATTTGAAAAAAGAAGCACAGGTCATGCAATCTATCTTGTTCAATTCTGGGCACAACTCATCATCCACCTGCAATACCTATGTCAAGATAAATAGGGGCAGCTGGGTAGCTCAGTGGATTGAGAGTCAGGCCTAGAGAGGGGAGGTCCTAGGTTCAAACCTGGCCTCAGCCACTTCCCAGCTGTGTGACCCTGGGCAAGTCACTTGACCCCCATTGCCTACCCTTACCACTCTTCCACCAAGAAGCCAACACACAGAAGTTAAGGGTTAAAAAAAAAAAAAGATAAATATACCAATAAGCTAACTCAGTGAATAAGCAATGGCATGTTAAAACTGGGAATGAGACATTATTTATCCATTGGATTTTTCTTGTGTGGGCTGACCATGAAAAGACTCTACAAGGTTTTGTGACTTGATGATATTATAATGCATATTATTCATAAACAGGAGAACTTTGCTAGTTCTAAGGGAACCTGAGTGCTGTGCTGGTATCCACAAAATATTATAAGACTCAGAGAGCAGTCTCCAGCATGCTGGCTAGGTTCTCTATAGAGGATTAATAGAAAGGCATGGACATGAGTTGTATAAGAAGAGAAGGCATGAATGGATTATGGTCTGCACTTATGAAGGGAGTATCCCCAGGAATAAAAGTTCAGATTCATCAAAGTGTCTTCTTTCCTTAAAGCAACTGTCAACAAACCATTCAAATGCCCCAAAATTGATTACATGAAACCCTAAATGACAAAAGTACTTTATATACAAATTACTTTTGACAAATTAATAGTAGAACTATTCTGTCTGCCTCTGTGTCCCTTTGATCTTTTCTTCTCTCTGTTTTTTTTTTGGTTGTTGTTTTTTAACCCTTAACTTCTGTGTATTGGCTCCTAGGTGGAAGAGTGGTAAGGGTAGGCAATGGGGGTCAAGTGACTTTCCCAAGGTCACACAGCTGGGAAGTGTCTGAGGCCATATTTGAACCTAGGACCTCCCATCTCTAGGCCTGGCTCTCAATCCACTGAGCTACCCAGCTGCCCCCCTTCTCTCTGTTTTTTGATGTTAATCATAGATCATAATCATAATCATACCTTCTCCACCAGTAAGTTGGCTGACCACTTGGTGATGAGACTTTTTGGATATGACAGTCCATGAAAGCAAAATCTAGAATGGCCATTACTCCTGCACTGCCCCCTTCTGCTTCTGCAATGATAGCACCAAAGTGGTCAGAAAGGGGTTAGGGAGTGCTAAGGATCACTCACAGTTTTAAACTTTCATTTGACTATTAGTAGTCTATAATGATAATAATAAATAACATGAAGAAAAATAGTATTAAGGAAAAAATAAGTCATGCAATTAAGAAAATTTAACCCTAAATTATTTAAACAACCTATTGACATTTTAAAGTAGGGAATGGTAAACAGAAGTGACATTGATAGAGATTATAATAATTTCATCTAGGACCTAAATCATTGTAAAGGAATTGCTACAACAAAGATATCAAAAGACCTCGAGGATGGGGGCAGCTGGGTGGCTCAGTGGATTGAGAGCCGGGTCTAAAGACGGGATATCCTAGGTTCAAATCTGGTCTCAGACACTTCCTAGCCTTGTGACCCTGGGCAAGTCACTTAACCCTCATTGCCTAGCCCTTACCACTCTTCTGCCTTGGAGCCAATACACAGTATTGACTGCAAGACAGAAGATAAGGGTTTAAAAAAAAGAAGAAGAAGAAAAAGAAGAAGAAGAAGAAGAAGAAAAGATCTCAAGGAGCACCTTAACCAACAAACAATTACTTGCCAGAAAGAAAGAGGTGAATACCAAAGGCAATAAGGTATCGGAAGGAGGAAAAGCTATCAAAGGCATGGGAATAAATTTTGAATATTGTTAATACTCCCAAAAAAGATGACCAAGAGAACCTCAGTAATTATTGGCCTATAGCCTTACTTTCTCAGATATGCAAAATCTTTATGAAGGTCATCTATACATGAAACATCCTTCATGAGGATACTATTAGTAGACAACAAGAAGATTCTCATAAGCAAGATGGTCCACATCTTTACCATCTCTACAATTGACTGAAAGATGTAGAATCTATAAGACCTATTTGTGTTTATTGTTTGTTGATTACAAGGAAGCACTTGAGCCAATAGAATAAAATACCACTGATCCTGTTTTTTTGAAACAAAATATTTCCCATCCACATGGTAAGATTATTCAGAATTCCTTGAAAGATATACAGAAGAAATTGAACAATAATTTTCAGTTGCTAAACATTAGTCAAGGCATTAAACAGAGTTGTATTCTCATCACTGTGACAAAGGACATCTTGTGCAGAGTCCAGGTCAAGGAGGGATCCGTCCTGTGGATGGCAAAATCATCAAGATATTTCTGCTTGGGAAAGATATGGCATTGATTGCATTAAGGTCCAAAAAATTATAGAGCCTCGAGGAGGTCTAAAATCATTCAAAGGAGCTTGGCCTGTCCATTCCCCAAAGGAAAGACCAAATGAATGAAGAATGTCTATAGTACAGATTTCAATATGCATCTGAATGAATAGCCTAAAGAGCTTTTCTGATGGTTTGTATGTTTGGGACAAGTAGGGTTGTCTTTTCATAGAATGAAGATAGTAAGCTAGATTGCTTTTAGGAAATTGCAAAGTACTTTTACTGACCCCAAGCATTCTATAATAGCCCATGTTTTCTTTCCTTCCCTCCACCCCTTACTCACAATTTAGTCAAATAAAATTAAGAATTGCAATTTTTAGGACACAGAAATCCCTCAAACATGCAATAAAATCATATGCAGATTTTTATTTATTGGCAAAATCCTCAACAATCTTTATAGTGGTGATTATTAAATGAATAATCACAATACTAGTAGTATTAATGTGATAAGTGAACTTGCTTTTCCTTAGTTTCTGAAAACAGTGTCATTGATAATTTTGCTACAAAATGCTTCCATCTTTTCAGTAGAAATATTTTTACTAGTATTACAGAAATATTACTAATTTTACTGATGTTTACTAGTTACTAGTGTTGCTGTATGGCAGCAAAATCTGGAACAACACTGCCTCAGAAGTCCTGAGCTCCCCTGGAAACTTCCAAGGACCCCAGGGATGCGGTAACTCATGTGAAGATGGGATTAACTCTTCCCTGCCTATTTTTAGATTAAATCACCAGAAGTGTATATACCCCACTTATCCTTAAGTAGGGGAGGTCTGTGACCCACGTGTGTGAAAGTGGGTGACAAATCAGAACCCACTGACTGCCCCCTAGGCAGTCCTAAGAAAATTTATAGACTATAATTGGTCACGTAAAGTGGGAGGAAGTGACGAAAGGAATGGTCTTTAAAAGTGGCAAGAACTTCCTGTGACCAGGTACTTTGCCTTCAACTTGACCCTGGAGGAGCTCTGGCTAAAGACCTCAGACTGCTTTTCTATTTTCCCTTAGAACTACCATGTAGGTGAGTGGAAAAGGCTAACTCCTTTCCCTGGCTTGTTCTGGAGGTACTAGCCTCCGCCGGAGAGGCCCCTCATCTTGGAGAAGGCATTGTGGCTAAAACTCTTGTTTAATTTACCTCTGGGCCCCCGTTGCTGGAGCCTCTTAAGCCCTGTTTGGTTTAGACCAGGCAGCCATAAGAAGTCATTTGGAATTGAGTCATAATTCCTGGCAGCCGCACTCTTATAAATTTAGTCCAACCCTTTTATTGTTACCACTTATATTCTGGCCCTTACATTCAGCACATTGTTTTTGTTTGTTTGTTTTTTTAAACCGTTGTACTTCAGTGTATTGTCTCATAGGTGGAAGAGTGGTAAGGGTGGGCAATGGGGGTCAAGTGACTTGCCCAGGGTCACACAGCTGGGAAGTGGCTGAGGCCGGGTTTGAACCTAGGACCTCCTGTCTCTAGGCCTGACTCTCACTCCACTGAGCTACCCAGCTGCCCCAGCACATTGGTTTTTTAGGGATGACAAGCTTCTTGGACTTAGTATTAGTGGCCTAGTATTAAAAGAACTTGTTGCTTTGGTAAGTCACAGAAAACTCCCAGAGTCTCTTGGTTCTCTGTCACATGGTGACAATGGCAGGAGGTGGAAAGTGGGGCGTATTAGTCAATTAAAATAAAAACAACTTCCAGGTGATACTATGTAGCCCTTAGATTTATGGGGAGCAAGAGGAGATGAACTGGCCCTTTCCAATACTGGCATCATGGAGACCACTTTCATGTGGCAGTTAGTGTAGAGGTGGGCCTTGAGGTAGATGTACTTAGACTTGGAAAAGACCTAGTACATTCAAGAAGTCCAGAAGTCCTGGGTGCAATGAATGGAACTATATGGTGCCAAGAAACACTTCAACATTGGAGAATGTCACCAAGAACAAGATTGGCACAAGCTGCTAAGCCCCTTTACCAGTAGATATGTACTAATTGTTTTCTAGAAGACTGGTGAAATATGGCCACGATTATTGAATGGTCCCCTCAGCCTGTTTTATGTTCTAATGAAGTTTATTAGCCTCCTGGGAGAGACTGTAACAGTAGATAAGTTAAGTTACTGAATTCTGTTTTAAAAGTCCTTCTGTCAGTGAAGACTTTAAGTTTCCTGTTTTTTAATATCTCTTGTATATAACAAACAAATGATTTTTCCACATTGGTTATATATATAGAGACAGACAGACAGACAGACAGAATAGCTCTACTCCACTTTTTAAGGAGATTCTAGATATGAACCCAAACCTAAGCTTTAAATATTTTATCTTTTCATCTTTTTTGTCTTTAAATATTTTTATCTTTAAGGCCCTGGGCTTGGGGTTTAACAAGCTGAAGAATGGGGGGGAAAGGGAGTCTCAACCCACATCTCATTAGAGAGGAACTTTCCCTGACCTAAATTCTCTTGGACCTTTTAATGCTTGGATCTAAAGCAGAAGTTCTCACCTTAGGTAGAGGAAATGAACAGAGTCCTGAACTCCTTTGGCCCCAGCAACAATTCTTTAAGTTACAAACCTATCCATGCCTTTGGCTGAGGAAAGGGGTAAATGGGAAGCAATGTGTTTCCCTCTCTCCCACTGAAGGATTCTACAATAGTGCAGAGAGGCCACAGGTAAATAATTAAAAGCATGGTCTCAAAAAGCTATCCCAACAGTACTTGATCCCATTGCTCCCTGGTACTACTGTTCACTTTTTCCTTCCTTCCAGAATGAGCAGACTGTACCTACTGCCTTCAAATCCTTACTGTCTTTAGTTCTTTGCCATCTGGCTTCTATCTTGACCCTTTGCCTGAAACTGCTCTCTTCAAGGTCACCAATGGTTTTCTAATGGCCAAATCAATTCACTTCTCTCAAGAAAGAAATGGAAAGAATATAGGATCTGGAGTCAGAAGGTTTTGTTGTTTAGTTGTTTTCAGTCGTGTCTGACTCTTCGTTTGGGGTTTTCTTGGCAAAGATACTGAAGTGGTTTACCATTTCCTTCTCCAGCTCATTTTACAGATGAGAAAACTGAGACAAACAGAGTTAAAGTGACTTGCCCTAGTCACCACAATTAGTAAGCTGTGTTGGGTGGACTTAGGTTCAAAATCTGCCTGAAACATTTACCAGCTGGTCATTTACAAAAAAAGGAAGGAAAGAAAAGAAGAAAGAAGGAGGGAGAGAGAGAGAAAGGAAGAGAGAGGAAGAAAGGGAGAGAAGAAAAAGGGGAGAGAGAGGGAGGGAAAAAAGGAGGGGGAAAAGAAGGAAGAAAACTGTTGAACTAAGAGCCTATTGTCTTCTTGCTGAATAGAAGTTATATTGAAAACCCTTGACAGGCTTCTAAACAAAACTAATCTACTGGCAAGATTGTAATGACTCCAGTTGCGTTTTGATATACTTAGCAGCAAATTCTGCAATGGCTAATCTGCCACCAACAGCTCTTAGAAATAGTGTGACGGGCTATTCCGTTCCCAGTCATTGTCTCTTTTCTCACTGTGCCTTTGTACCAGGCTCAGTGAAACTGTAAGAACTGTACACTAGTCTTCTGGGTAAGCTCCACCCTTCTCCCCTACTTCTGAAAATACAGTCTCTACACAGTCACCTAAAAGCAGCACACCATAATGGAGAAAGTGGGCTTGGGAGTCAGGAAGACTTAGCTTCAAATCCAGATGCTTACTAGCTATGTGATCTTGGTCAAGTTATTTACTTTCTATTCATCTCACGTTTTAATTTTTAAATGTTTTTAAAGCCCTTACTTTCTGTCTTAGAATCAATGGTATCTATTGTTTCTAAGGCAGAAGAGCAGTAAGAGCTAGGCAATGGGGGTTAGGTGACTTGCCCAGGGTCACACAGTTAGGAAGTGTCTGAGGCCAGATTTGATATCATCTCACTTTTTTAAACCATAAAATTAAATGATAATAATATCTCCCTCAGTGGATTGTTGCAAAAATCAAATGAGATGATGCCTATAAAATACTTTATAATTCATATCATTATAAATGTGAGTTATAGATAGCCTTTGATTAGATTCCTCTAAGGAGTTGGAAACTTTGTGCTTATGCATTTGGTCCTCCCAGAAATTCCACACTTCACTTGATAGATGACACATGTTAAAACCAGTGGAAATGCATGTCAGCTATGGGGGTTGGGGGGGGGTTAGGGGAAAGTAAAAATGTGAATCATGTAACCATGGAAATTTTTTCTAAAAAATAAAATATTAAAAAAGAAAAGAAAAGAAATTCCACACTTCAGGGGTAGCTAGGTGGCACAGTGGAATGAGTGTCAATCCTCGAGTCAGAAGGAGCTGGGTTCAAATGTGACTTCAAATACTTCCTAGATGTGTGACCCTGAGCCTATTATATAACACTGTTTCCTAGCCCTGACCCTTCTGTCTTGAAGAAAGAAAGGAAGGAAGGAAGGAAGGAAGGAAGGAAGGAAGGAAGGAAGGAAGGAAGGAAG